>NC_056483.1:24310820-24610820 GCF_008729295.1 Plectropomus leopardus
AAACTTGTATTTTATAAGACATACAGAATTGATAACTAATTGCACTGATAACTAATTGATTTGATAATTAATTTATATATTTATATTTATTTTTGTTGTTTTATTTTGTTTTTATGTTTTGATTTTTGGTACTTTGTAGATATTTATATTATTTATGTATGTTTTATTTTCTAATTTTGTGGCATTATACTTGTTCTTGTTTGTAAATGCTATTTTGCTTTCCTTGTTTTGTTTTCTTCTGTTTGTTTACTTACTCTTTTACATGTTTACATACATTTACGTTTGAAATAAAGATTTCAATCAATCAATCAAACAATCTGTATTTTTAGAATAAGCAGCAAAACTTGTGCCGGTATTGAAACATGCTTCTAAAGCTGCAGTTTTTCAAAACAGCCAGCAAGACGTTTGTATGATATAGCTATGAGATCTATGAGAATGCGTTAAATGTAAATCACTTTGGACAAAAGGGACACGATCAGTCTTCAAGAAGCACTCAATGTTTTTATTGTTTTAATCATTTTTACCCTGTGTTTACCCCCTGATGTTGCACAAGTATGAAATACTTTCTTCCAGCTTTTTTTCTGTAGCACTTCTCCCCTTGATTCCAGGTATAAATGGATATTTGCTTTTGTCAAGAGACAATTGCTTTAAAAGCTTTAACCTCCCTCCTACTGATTTTTGTAATCTTGGTAGTGAGGGTGATTCTGTGACAGTTAGCTCGTGTAACCATCACTGCGCTAAGTAGAAAGGCTAATTTGCTGTGCTGTGGCATTCTGAAGCTGAGAAGCAACATTTGTCAGACTCAACATTCCCTTTGAGGAATTTCTTCTTCATCTTACAAAGAAACCATTTTCCCTCTGCTCCCCTTTGGATCCCTTCACTCTGCTCCTCCATTCTTTTCTCTCCAATTCTGCTATATCGCAAATATGGCTAAAAAGCAAATTTCATCAAATGCACATAATGCACTGAAGCCGATACATTAGGTAGCCAAAATATTTCCTTTCATCTTCAACCCCCAACCATCCAACAACCCCCTCTGCCCCAGCCCCACCTACACACACACACAAACGCACACAAACATGCACACACACACAGATAGAAACTTTTAGGCCAGGTATCTCTATACTCAGCTTGTGTACAAAAAAAATGGAGGTTGAGAGTGAGAGGCAACCCTCTACGATTTTAATACATTACATTCAACTTGGTGCTCATTTGCAAGCCAATGATAAATAATTATCATAATTGGCACTTCCTTGCTAAATCCTATCTTTATCAGCTGCTGTAGGATTGCATTAGAGAGAAATAATGGTTGTGTCACCCCCTCACCTGCTGCTTTTATTTCTGCATCAAGTCTTTTAACTGCAGCAACAGGGCTAGAATAATAATAACACAGAAACACTGACCCTTTTTAATTCTGCTGTTTTTTTAGCACATTAAAAATAAACTTTTATCCAAAGTGACTCATGCAGCTGCTGTGTGTACAGCTAGAATGTAAAATTGGACAACTATCCAGACTCATTGACAGAGAAGAGCATCCTGACCCCATTGAAATGAAAGAAAAAATGCCAAAGATTAATCATATTTGACCAAATGAATTGATTCCCCACACAAAAAATGACTGATGTATATTCAAATGCAAAATCCAAACCTACCAGTTGTTTTGAATTTCTTTGTGGTTATTGTGCCTCTTTTTGTAATAGTTTTTAATAGTGTTGTAATAGTTTGTGGTAGTGTTACACCTCCTTGAAATTATTTTGCATCTCTCTGTGGTAATCTTGTGTCGTTTTGTGATCCTTTTGCCTCTTTCTGTAGTCATTCTGTGCCTCTTTGTAATAATTTTGGATCTCTTTGTGATAATCTTTTGTCTTTATCAGTCCTTTTGAATCTCTTTGTGGTACTTCCGTGCCTTTTTGGGGTCACTTTGAGTCTTGTGGTTGTCTGGGACCTCTGTGGTTGTTTTGAGTGTCTCTGTGGTCCTTTGGTATCTCTGTCAGTGAAATTTGCAGTGAAGCCCAGCAGGCTCTCTGACCTGTACCCAGTTGTCAAGTTATCCATCCATGAGCCCATTGTATGTGCATTTGGAAACTCTCAAAAAACATTGAATTCATTTTGTGGTAAAGGCGAAACTCTGAAAGATCTGTTTTTCAAAACCTCCATGAAGACACCTAAACTATCTGCACGGCTGCGTACCACTTTGTAACCAAACATAGAAGCTTGCAACACTCGCATGCTGCAAGCAGTAACAGTAGTTTCCATTCTGTTCTTTTTTTGCACGTGGTTCACTCTGATTTATGGCCCCTATTAGCAAATTAAAGTGCTACTGTTTCATAAAGTGGCTTCTTATCTTTTATTATTGGAGTTTATGAGCCTGTGTGTAAGTTCCATTTCCCACCGCTAACGAGAAGAAACCTGTGCCTAGAAATGTCAGGAGTGGGCTTATTTATATAATTATTCTTGAAGGTTACCTGCTCTCATCAGAGTCCACAGAGTCTGTTAAGTCCTGTTTGAATTAGAACAGGCTCAATAATTAATCATGCCGTCAGCATCAAACTCCAGGCTCAGTTTTTTTCCCACTTCATACTTCAGTTGTAGAGATGCCAGTAGATCACTTTGATATTTTCATGT
The DNA here is from genome assembly GCF_008729295.1 of Plectropomus leopardus. Lineage (NCBI taxonomy): Eukaryota > Metazoa > Chordata > Actinopteri > Perciformes > Serranidae > Plectropomus > Plectropomus leopardus. Next base: position 24,313,446 of record NC_056483.1, read on the forward strand.
TTTTATTTTGTGTTGTTTACCCTTTGTAAATGCATGTCCATGGGATATTGTTGTCTTCATGATTCTTTTTAAATAGATATAAAATAAAAACTATAATAGCAAGAGTATTCAGTCTTTTGCAACAGAAAGCTAAGACTTCTGTTTTCCCTGTCATTTTGTCATGATCTCACATTACTGTACCTTTCATGCTGTGCAAACACGGTTTTTATCTCTATTTAAGTTGGTATTTTCCCGTCATGGCAGTGGAGATAGCTGTTTTCATAACCCTGTATATTTGTTGACCTAAAACAAGACACAATAATTGCTAGAAGATTCATTCTTTTTACAACAGAGAGCTAAGGCTTCAGTCTGTCTGTCTCTCTGTCCATCATCTTGTCTTTATTATTATGTTACCTTACATCGTCATTGCATCAAAAATGGGCTTTTTTTGTAAAATCTCCATGTGTGGCTTTGAATGTGGCACACTAAAACCCCACCACACGCACTACAAAGCATACTTGTCTGCTGTAGAACAGTGTACACAGCTCTGCTGTACTGGAAATTGGAAAGAAGTCTATTGCCTATTTTTAGCGGGTTTACCTGTGTTTAAAAGTATAATCGCTAATTCTGGTGGAACAGGGGTCTTACATTAACTTCAAGATTGAGTCATAAACAACAAGGAGCATCATTCAACATATGGTTCTTAGGATGGTGGTTCACCTGTGTGTGTTTGAACAATGATGACATCGCTCAGTGCACACAAAAAGAGTCACAGCAAATCTTTCATAGGAATACTCTGATTTTTTAACCAGCTATGTATCAAAACAATGTGGGAAGTACGTGTAACTCAACTGTACTAAACTTCTCTCATCTAACCTGCTCTATCATTTAGCAGTGTTTCATTGGCTCTTGGGGCAGCTGTTCAAAGTAAAGGCCGTACTTTCTCATTTTGTATTTTCCACCAATCATACCGTCACCATGGACACAAAGAGAATACAGCTGATCAAGAGACAGACTCTGTCTCTGTCTCTCAATCCAAATTCAAATCAAATAATATAACTAGACACTGCCTATTTAATTTAGTAAGAAATTTATTTTTTTAAGGCTCAGCTTTGCTGTCATGGTGATGGTTTGCAAACAGGACATAGGCACCATACTTCTTGTTGCACAGTGGAAATGGAGACCAACCCCCCCCGAAAAAAAAAGGATATCAACGGTAAAACCTATTAGCTCTGATCACATTTAAAGAACACATTCTCAGCCCAACTCGTTACATATTGCTGCTCTGTCACCTTACACATCTTGTCAGAAAATTTTAGTTATCCTTCTGCATCAGCCGTTTACACTCAGGGTTGCCATTACCATGATGTCAACAAATGCACATGGCGAGATGACGCAGCACGATCATTATGTTTACACGTCATGAACAGCAACCAATGCTGACCGTCATGATGGTTTTGACCAGGCAACAAAGTCACAGATGGTTAGGTTTAGCCAAAAGACGCACAAGAAAAAAAGAAAAAAAAACCAGAAACGAAACACACACACACATACACACATCCAGAACTCTAGACTCTTACATGGTTACCAGCAGTGTTATTACATGACGCGACCGGTCCCATCCAGCAGCATTCTCAAGTAATGCATACTTTCCAGTCATCCACCAGTGTAAAATAACAACGCTGGTTCTATCCAGCTGTATTTCAGTTGGATGTGGAAGGTGGCTTTTAGCATCACGCTCATACGCCGAAAGCACAGACAGAGCGGATGTATTTAAGGAGTTTGGAGGGAGAACATACTGATATAAACTAAGATTCTATTACAGCGTTGAATATTTTTGAATAATAAATTAATAAATGTTTTCAGAAACATGTTTTAGCTTACTGTTGAGCAGTAATATGAGATCTGGCTGGCCACCATGGTTTCAAACAAACGAGATTACATGATGTCACCCACAATACTCTCTGGTAGTTGTATGGTTTTTTTGTTTGTTTGTTTTTTTTTCTGTTTGTGAAGCACCAAGTTTAAAAGTGTTTGTCTCTTTCCATTGTAGAAACAGATTAGTTTTACATTAGGACTCTCTTTATATCATTGCACAGAATGTTTTGTCATTTCCACCTCTCCTGTGTGGAGCTTAGAAAATGAACCATGTGCTGTGAGGAAGTTTGGGGTTTGAGGAGACCCATTGGTTGCAATACCATTAATGTATTGATGATATTGGGCAGTGTGTATGGGAAGTAAATAAACATTGCACTGAGAAATGTTGCTGTGTGAACATTTTTTCAAAACATATATGACTAAATTACGACAAAAGTAATCCTGGTGCTAGCAATGTTTTCCTCGAAAATCTGCTGCCAAAGGGGGAAAGGTTGCTTCAAGAAATTATAAAATGTTAAATGATTTGTGGGTAATGAGGTACTGCTCAAATCCACCAAGCATGGCTGCAATAACAGCATATTTTCTGGTCATAATCTTTATTACTTGTTTACCTCGGTGTGCTGGTCATAGAAATGCATGATTGAGTGCTGCTATGAAACATTAGTATGAAAGGTTACATGGATACAAAAGCTACAAATGCATGGTATCCATTATTTCAGGGGTGGACGACACTGACTGGCTTTAATAAAAGCCAACTACTGTCCTTTTATCTGTGTAACTCCAGTGATCAATGTGTGTGTGTTTATGCATGTCGCCCCTCTGTCTCGCAGTCCCTTTCTTGAAGAAAAAGCCCCCTTTCATGGCTAAAGGTTACTTTGATTTTGAAAACCATTAGTGACATATTGATTTGTAAAAGGAAGAAGAAGGAAATAAAAAGGAATGACCAAGAGGCCCTAAGAGGAATGCATTTCCTTAGCTCTATACAGGTCAAACAGTGAAAAAAAAATACACTCATGTATTGAGTGAGATTTGGAGATTGGGAGTGGAGCGCTTTTTGGGTTTCTGCTAATGCATGTGATGCTGGTGCGGTTGGGTGAGGATCAGTCCATGTGCTTATTGCATGTGGTTTACAGAGGAGGGCATTAGCCTCCATCTACTGCTAGTTTCAGGGATGTTTCTTCACTAAAAAAAGGTCTGTAGAGTATCCCTAAATTCTTCACATCCCTAAAATCTGTACAACCAAAGCTAAAAGGTTGTGTCAAGTCAATGAACCTTAATAATTGATTAAAGTATTGAAACAGTGTAACTGAAACAAAAAAAAAATACAAAAACTGTGTTTTCATCAGATTTTGCTAAATAAAAACACAAAAAATACTGATCCAGAAGATTTTTGAATGTAGAAACATAAACTTAATATCTCTTAACACTCCATGTGTCATTTGATCTATACATCATTTCGTTTTTAAGATATGCTCAATTATATAGGCACCGTTATGGATTCATTTATCCCTCTGGTGCATCGGATGTTTTTGCACTGCAGGTATGGTAACATACTGATGTTATTAGTGTACAAAGTGATGAAATGGAAGACAGGAGCCCCAGATCGTACACAAATACAATACAATCTCCAGCTCTTAAGATTCTTATTTAGATTGATATATACATGATTATGCATTATGGTGTATATGACAAAATTGATTGACTGGTTGCTTTTACAAAATGTGATATGAAGGGAATCTACCAAATGGAGGTTAGGATATTTTTTTTTTTTTTTTTTAGATCTGAGTTTAGTGTCCCACAGTGGTAGCATCGAAAAAAACATGCAGCAACATCTCTTAAATTTCTGGCAAGAGACAACATAAGAGTTGTTAACTCCAGATTCACCAAACACTCTCAACCATCCAATTCTGCTCTAACCAGGTGTGCTCAATGATGAATCCCACTGAGCATGAATAACAAGCACAGGTAACGCTCCCTAAACACTAGATAAGGGCATGTTTTGTAAAAGTAAAACTACACATGCAAAAAGGTTTAAATAAATGTAATAAATCAAACTAATTTAAAGAAAAGGCAACAATTCCTTATACATACAGTACATTTGAGAACCTGGAATCATGATTTCTTTTTTTTTAAATATATTTTTCAATGAAAAATGACGTACCACTACCAACAACGACGTGTCATCAAAAGCACTTCCTCATCTTAAAATTGATGTTTTGAGAGAGAGAGTGCGGGACCAGCAAGCTTGGGGAGCTGGGCACGTGGACAAAGCCAGTCTGGCCATCCTACCTAATAATAAAGATTATATCATAAAAAAATATATGGATATACACACACAAACACAGTAAAGTATTAAAAGCAAGAGGGTGTTACCAGTGTCACACACACAGAGCATTAACACAGTCATCAATGCTGTACACCTTCTCCAAGGATCCTCAGAGTGTGTATATGTGTTTCTGTGTGTCAATATTTATGTGTTGAGATGCTGGAAAATGTGTGAGTGTGTAGGCACGCATACATGCCTATATATTTCATGCTGTGTGTAAGTATGCGTCTGTGGGGACGTAGCCAGAGGTAAAAATGAATGTCAAGTGAGCTGACAGACAGAGTGTGACTGTGTGTGTGTGTGCAGGTGTGCTGACACAAACGAGAAAGACAAGGAGGAAGCTAATGTTTCAGTGTGTGATAACATGTGTGTATGTGAGTGTGTGAATGTATCCCAGGATTACCCCCAGGCAGGGTTGTGGTGGGGTGATGTCCGCCGAGGCCAAGCTGCTGACGGTGGTGTACCAGCAAGAAAGAAGGGCTTACTGTCGGTTTAACACCATGCATCACACATTCTCACACACACACACACACACACACACACACACACACCCTCAGCTGAAGACAGCTGCGGTGTGTATGAGCGAGTAAGCCCCCCCTTGCATACAGTGAGTGTGTGAAGTGTGTGTGTGTGTGTGTGTGTGTGTGTGTGTGTGTGTGTGTGTATGTGTGTGTGTGTGGAGATGGGGGGGGTGAGTGTTGGGTTGATGGAGGCTACTTGTCACCTCCTACCCATTTGGGAAGTCTGTAGAACAGCCAGAGGGGTTTTTAATTTGTGATTCAGGGAAAGGGAGGGGGAGCACAGGGGATGTAAAGAAGAGGAAGGGACAGAGTGATGGACAGAGGAACAGAGGGATTGATGGAACCACCAAATGAGCAGGGCATGTTGAGATAACAGCCCAAATCTGGATAATGACCACAATGAACAGGTTGAATGGCTGTGAAATTCAGGCCATGTTTAGATGAGAACAGCCCTACTAAAATGGTAAAGTCTGTCCTTTGCATTTAAAAAAAAAAAGTCACACTGGAGTCACACTTTTTTTTCTGCATATATTAAAGATTGATTTCACATTGAAAAATAGTTTGCTCTAACTTACTTGCAGTTGAGCAAAAAGAAAGTCACAAGGCTTTAGAAGTTAGCTCAATGAGATTATTTATTGTCATATAATCGCATTGAACTAACTAACATCACATCCTTTACTCTAATTTCAAAAAATATAGGTGTTCAGGTGTTTACACACAGTCGTAACTGATAACAAAATTCACTCATCAACAGTCCTATGAAGAGGGAGTTCTGTGGCCCCATGTGGTTTCATTTTTCAGTCCTTGATGAGAAAACCTTTGGGAACCCCTGTTCTACAATGTGAACAACACACCGCAGCCTATATGTGTTTTCATCCAGTATAAATTATATAAAATAAGACTCTTCTTAAACACAAACTGACAAACATCGAATTCTATACAAAGTACATTTAGATCTAATTTAATTTTGCCATCCTGTGTACACTTATGCAAACACAATGTATACCCAATACCATTTCATCAGTTATACCATTACCATTTCATCTAAAACTGATGAAATGGTTAGTTCCAATATCAAACGTCTTAATACATCAGAAAAGTGCTTGTTAACAGGGCATTTTCTGTCATTTTAACGCACATTGGATGCGTAAAAAATGTTGTTTTGACCGGTTAAGAGGAACAAATTTCAGGGCGTCCAGTGGCTCAGTGGATAGAGCAGGCGCCCCATGTATGAAGGCAGTGTCCTTGCCGCAGTGGCCTTGGGCTGGACTTATAGCCCTTTGCTGCATTTCGTCCCCTCTCTCTCCCCCTTTCACGCTGTCACTATCCTATACAATAAAGGCAAAAATGTCCCCCAACAAAACCTTAACAAAAAAAGACTCAGATTTCACTGGGGTATATGGTACATGCTAGTATTGTTGAGCAGTGCTATTGTTTACCATCCTGTAATGTTATCCCCATCAGTTCAGCTTTCTGCTACACCAGAAAGCCCTCTGATGGTGTATGCTGTGCACTAAATTACTCCCTCATTATTGATATTGCAAATCATACTGTTGTGATTTCTAAATACTGTGGTGCCTTAATACTGTGATACTGCCCAAGCATATCCATCATTGCTAACAGTTGCAAAAGTTTTTCTTCGCTGGTATTGCTTTCAAGACCACAAAATGCAGCACAAAGAAATATGGTTGCAAAATTCATAAATAAGAAATATATACATTTTTAGCTAACACCCAAGACTAAATGTTGCAGTAGAGCTTCTGAAGAAGAAATGGAATATGTCCCTCTACCCAAATCCTAATGGATAGTATGACTGAGCAAGCTGGGAAACAAATGAGAGAAACTACGTGTTAATAGGCCATTAAAAGGAAATTTCCCGCTAATTTCCATATAACAAGAACTAATGTGTTCTCAGAGTAAGGCAGAGAAAGAGAGGCGGAGGGAGCATGTGGCACACTGAGTGATGGAATGATATTGCTCTCTCTTTTAGTTCATGCCGGGGTTACCTGCCCTGGAGGCAGGAGCCTTTGATTAGCTTTTTGTCTTACAGCAGAGAAAGCTCCGGCAAAGAGGGGAACATAACTCAGGAAATTTACAGGCACCCATTGAGAGAAAATAGCTTTGTCTCTGTGCCTCCTCTCTCGTCGGAAAAGGAAAAACCCAACACTTCATTCCCGGAAATGACAGTCAGGATGACAAGATGTATTTGGTGGATTTCTCTGTTTGCCCCGTTGCTGGTTATGGGCCTGAGGGCAATTTAGCGGATGTCTCTGTGTATGTGCGTTTCCAAGTGTGTTTCCAACAGTCTAACTTATTTCTGTTCCTTGAAATTTGAATTGCTACTTGCAGTTTTTGGGCATCAACATATTTTTATCAGACTCATTTAGATATATTGGTATATTCACTATAAATAAACTTAACTGGCGACTTGTACATGATATTTTATTTAATTCCCAGTGGGATTGCATGGAATAAACATAGACAAAACAACTCTTTGCATGATTAACTTGGGGGGGTGGGGGGTGGGGGGGGGTAGTAGCCAGCCCTGCTACAGAAGGACTCAGAAGAAAAGACGCCAGACCAGAAGCCAGAGGGAGTCTTCAGAACTACTTTTGGTTGTATACACCCACTGAACAAATTTTATGAGCTTGCCCACAGTTTACTGACTAATTCCATGGAAACACAATATATCTTACTGTGTCACCCAACGCATTTTAGGAACCCTGGGTTTATATGGCCATAAGAAAATGTTGGCATTGTACATTTCTGCAAACCACGAATACATCACATTTCTATGCTTTATGTACTAATCAGCTTTTCATAAGTAAAGCAGTATATGAGCTGACTTTTTCACTGAGGGGGGGGCTGCATGACACTGAGACAAAATGCCTGCCACGGCAGACTATTGTTCCAACAACCGACAAAACTGGTTGTGATTTAGTGAGTCATTGCTGTGATTCCAGCAGCTTTATAGTCTCCTAACATGGGTGTTGTGTAGTGATTTGTCACTGTGTTCCCAACAGCTTTTCTAGCCACCAAATGTGGATTTTTTGTAGCAACCCATAACACATTTCCAGCTGACTTTTTAGCCACCAAACATTGAACTGAATTGAATTGAATGCCTTTATGGTCATTGCATGTTCACATACAACAAGCTTTTCATTCACTCTGCTCAAACACACACATACACACACATAAAAAATACATAACAGTTAAATAGATAACTATGACTGAGGTGCTGGGTGTTTCATAGTGAACCTTATGTTTCCAGTGGCTTTTTTTTTCATCCAAACATGGATGTTTTGTAGTGACCCATAACTGTTTTTCCAGTGGCTTTTATGCCACCAAATGTCTGTTTTGTAGTGACACATCACTGCGTTTCCAGCAGCTTTTTAAGCCACCATAAATGAGTGTTTTGTAGCTGCCCTCCCTAGTATGTATCCAGTGGCGTTTTTTTTTTTTTTTTTTTTTACCACCAAACATGTTTTGTAGAGACCTGTCACTTTTTTCTATTCGTTTATTAAACCACCAAACATGGGTGTTTTGCAGCAACCTGTCACTGTGTTTCCAGCAGCATTAGTAACCAAACACATGTGTTTTGTAGCGACCTGTCACTGTGTTTGCAGTGGCTTTTTAAAAGCCACCAAACATGGGTGTTTTGTAGTGACCTGTCATTGTGTCTCCAGCAGCTTGGAGCCACCGAACACACTTGTCACAATGTTTCCAGTGTTTTTTCAAGCCACAAAACTTAGGTGTAGTGCCAGCAGCTTTCTTTGCCAGCAGCTTTCTTTGCCACCAAAAGTGGGTGTTTTGTAGCAACACCTCACAATGTTTCCAGCATCTTTTTAGGCATCAAACTCCCCCTTTTTTAAAATTTTCTGAGATATGGCTGCTTTACCAGATTTTTTTTTTTTTTTTTTTATGTTGGCCACTGTAGTTTACAACCTGTCTATGAAGAGCCAAACATTTTTAGAAAAAAAAAATCTTTTTTGAGTGAATGAGTTCAGATTTACTGTTTAAATCACCTGGTGTAATTGTTTTGGAGATGAATAATTCAGCTCCCTGTAAAAACCTCCTGAATGCCTGGACCTTAAGTGATCAGGCAAAAGAGTTTAGCACACATTAGCAGGTGCTTGGCTGGTGATCATCTATGATACGCCAAACAGCACTGGAGAAAAGTAAGGTGAAACTGCTTTATTCAGTGTCATAATGACACAAATCACCAGGCCAGGTCTATTTATTTGTTTTTTTTTATTTTTTGAGGAGACTTCTGTGTATGCCCTAAAATCCTCCTTGACATCTGGATCAAAACTAAGGTGACCACCCATTTGCAGGTGTTGGTCAAGTCAGCGGGCTACCTGTGATGTGCCAAACAGGGTAAGATAAACACTGATTTGTTATGTAAACTGCTTTATTCACTGCTTTTTCTGATTTAAATCACCTGGTCTGTTTGTTTTGGAGAGAGAGAAACCTCTTTTATTTGATTATTTGTCTCCCTGTAACAAACCTCCTGAACAATAAACACTGAGGGAATTCCAGCTGGGAGAAGTTTCAGCTGGTTGCAATCTGCAAACCTCAATGCAATATAGTTGACCTTTAACCAGAATAATAGCACTGTATGACATCCCTAACATGTAATGGATATGTCATAAAGCTAATAAAAGAGTTTAAACTGAGCGGGACCAATCTTTATAATAGTCACTGTATTTGACAATGATAAATTGATGATTAAAACCTACATGTTGCATCTTTAATGTATAACTGAAAAGCACAGTATTTAAATGTTTGTATCATGATTCAATATTTCGGTTTCAGTTCTTTATTGTTTAGGAAAGCAAAGCAAAGGAAGCCTCCATTTACTTCCAAACTCAATGTGTGTCAAATGTGTTGATGAAGACCTCGCTCCATTCCTGCGTGATTCACATCAAAGCAATAACTCACTCACTACAAAGCCTCTGACAATAACCAAAGCTGAGTAGCTCGACGAACACTCCATTTAATTCAGAATCAAAGCTGATGGTGCAAGGGGAAATCGCTGACCAAACAGCGAGCCAGCGGATTATCCTCTGAGGATTATTAAATTTGCCGGGTGATTCAATTAAATGGGTTTTTATGGTGGAATAAGGGGTGGTGTATATACACTTGCAAGCATGAGCGGGCCCTCATCTGGAGTGGAGTGTTGGCTATAAAATGTTGAACCTCACTTGGCTGATGGTTTCACTGTGCTCTTGTACTGGGCCACTCACAGCTGATTTAACTGCAGAGTGCACAGAGGAAGAACTAGTTGCACAAGTGACTGCACTCCTGCCGGCAGTGCAGAATTAACAGTGCGCACAGTCTCAGTCAGAAAGAGAATTCGAATCAGAGTGAGATGGGTTCAATCACACAAACATGCACATATTCAATCACACAGGCTCAGTAATGCTGCTGAATGCACTATTACACATTTACATTGTCGTTCTGATGCATTATCACACAGGTCAACAAACCATGTGCAGCCAAATCAACCACCCTCAACTTCTTCAAACTATTGACACAGTGAAGTGAGATTATTATGATGCTGTTAATCATTTGGAAACTGAATTGCAGGAGCAATTAGCTAAAGTCAGTGTAAGACAGACCCTCAGTTACTTTGGGTTAACTACTGAAGGCTGTGGAATGCAAGAATAAAGTACTGCACTTTAGCACAATTTGAAGTATTTCACTTGAATCTTTCTGTTTTATGCTGCTTTATTAATCTTTTCCACACCATCTCAGAGACAAATAGTTAACTTTTCATTACATTTTGGCTATTTAACAACTATAGTTTTTGGCAAATGGACAATGGTCTTAAAGTAAACTGAATAATGCAGTGTTATAGATTAAATTAACAGCCCTGAATAAATTAAATAAAATTAGCTCCTCCCTAAAGGGGGACTACACCTATATTCAAAAATCGTGTTTATTCTTCCTATGGTTTGAGGCAGTCCAAAAATCATAAGTAAACATATACAAATTTTCAGGAAACATTTAAAAATCCAAAATTTAGAATGCTTAAACTCAAATTTATTATGTCATGTAGGGGCGCATGATAATACTAGCATGTCATCAATTTTGGCCGACATTGGCTTCACAATGAAATGTAACATGCTGATTTCTGCTGATGTGTCAAACATTTTTTGACTTACAAAGTGAACTTGTACAAAACATCAATCCTAAGTGGAATTTATTTTGTTTGAAAATCTTTGTATTTCACGACTCCATCTGCTGGTGGGCCATGGTATGCTGTTAATTCCACTATAGAAGAGACAATAAAGTTAGGTCGGAAAAAAAAGTGTATATTGCCATATCGATATTAGTTATCGGCAAATTAGAGATGGCAAAGCTTACAAAAGATGACATCCGGCATTACAATTCACTGATGAGGGCCTGAGCAATATCAATATACTACTTGATACTATTTTATGTGATAATGTTAACTGTAAGAACCAAAACCACATCGGAGATTTATGCATAATGTATGATAAAACTGTGAACTGCCTAAATAATTGCAGTAAACCATTCTGCCAAAAAAGGGCTAAACATTATAAGCCCAGGCCAGGATGGAATGAATATGTGTCTGAACTTCATTTAGAGGCTAGAAACACTTTTAAAAACTGGGTGGTATCAGGAAAAGCTTGGCGAGGCCTAGAGTATAAATGTTAGAAACATGCAAATGCTAAATTTAAATATGCTGTGAACTTTATTAAAAGAAATGAGCAGACTATAAGGGGCAAAGTCCATGGCCAAAAAGCTACAGCAGATTAATGTTAATGATTTCTGGAAAGAAGTTAAGGCTATTAATAACAGTAGGATGACCCTGCCTCCCAGTATAGATGGGGTCACTGGGTCTGAAAATATCTCTGAAATGTATGGAAAACATCATAAGGGTATATGGCCTTGACCAAATAACAGCAGAACATCTTAACTATGCTAACCGTAGAATTTCAGTGCTACTTGCTATGTGCTTTTATAGATTTTTAATGCATGGTGTACTACCTGATTCTATGTTATCTGTCTTGTTAATGCCTGTACTTTCTAAAGTATGAGAACAAGCCTTTAGGATAGGCTTCAAGAATACATAATTACCTCAGACAATCAAATTGGTTTTAAAAACAAGCACAGCACAGATTTGTGTATATACGCACTGAAGGAAAATGTAAGTCAGTACAGAAGACATTCAGTCAGTCAGTCATTTTCTGTAACCGCTTGTCCTCGTAAGGGTCGCTGGGGGGCTGGAGCCAATCCCAGCTGTCATCGGGCGGAAGGCGGGTACACCCTGGATAGGTCGCCAGACTACCGCAGGGCCGACACATATAGACAGACAACCGTACACGCTCACAGTCACACCTAAGGGCAATTTAGAGTCACCTATCAACCTGACCTGCATGTCTTTGGACTGTGGGAGGAAGCCGGAGACCCCGGAGAGAACCCACGCAGACTCGGGGAGAACATGCAAACTCCGCACAGAAGGGCCCCCGCCTGCGGGCCGAACCCTGTTCCAACCGGGTTCTAAAACCAGGGACCCTCTTGCTGTGAGGCAACAGTGCTAACCATGACTCCACCGTGCCACCCAGTACAGAAGACATATAACTACAATATTTATGTTTTTCCTGGATGCATCCAAAGTGTGTGACAAATCAACCACGGTAAACTGTTCATCAAACTACAAGAACAAGGGGCTCCCCCATATTTGAAAGGATCTCGCATTTTTGGTATTCACATCAAGCCATGCAGGCTAGAAGGGGTAAGAGTATACCTGCTCCATTTCAAGTGACTAATGGGGTGCGACAAGGTGGACTACTGTCACCTGTTCTATTTAATCTGTATATGGATGACCTGTCCTGTAAGTTAAAGAATGTAAGGTTGGATGTATGGTGCGGAATACTATTATTAACCATCTGATGTAAGCTGATGATTAAGTAGTTCTGTCTCCCTATAGTGCTGGTTTACAGCAACTGCTCAGAATCTCCTTGAGCTATGATATGCAGTATGACATTAAATTTAACCCCAAAAAGACTGTAGTTATGATTGTTAAAACCAAAGAGGATCGGAAACTAAATTTTCCCTCATTGTTTATAGCAGACCAAGAGATTAAAGTGGTGAACAAAGTGAGGTATTTGGGTCACATTATAAACAATGATCTTTGTGAGGATGATGATGTACAGTGCCAGCGCTCTGTATGCATGCATGAGCTAATATGCTGGCACGCAAATTTCATATGTGTACAGAAAATGTTAAAACTTTTTAACTTTGTAAGCCCTTTTTAGAGCCTACTGTACTCCGCTCTACACAGCCCACCTGTGGTGCAGTTATTTCCAAGTTTCCAAGATGGAAACAACATTAGTTGTTTCCATCTTGGAAACTTAGTTGTCACATGTTTGTGACTTGTAATGTACCAACCTTTCATGCAGTGCTGAGGAATTTTATGTACAGATTTACGTGTTGATTAACTGGTTCGAAAAATGTAATTATAATGGCTTTGACAGATCTGACACAAAGTGACACAAGATACTCTTCTTCTTTTTGGAAACATTGGAACAGATCTCTGTACGCGTTCGTGAGCTCATGAATGGTTATGATTAAATGTCTATGTTGTCCTTGTTTTGTTATTTATTGTTTTTATTGATATGGACCTAAGAGTCTGAAATATAGTTGATTGTATTGTATCGTAATTGCCTGTGCATGTTTTCCCACCTTAGTGACTGTTTGCTCGATCCTGGTTTGTTTCCCCTGTTCCTCATCACCATGCAGTCACCTGGCCCTCGCTATCTCCCTGCTGTCCTTGTGTATTTAGGGGCGGTTTACATGGCAACAGTTCTTGCATGGAATGTTAAACTTTTGTCACTGTTTGGCCTTTTGTTCACACGACATCAGCGGTTTGGGGGCCTGTAAAATGCAAACTACTGAAACCAGGTTCCAGAGTGTAATCTTTTAAAAAGCCCACCCCTTTGCTGTGTTGACTGGCAATGCACGGATCCTGTGAGAAAGGTGACATCAAGACTGCACTTCGTGCATGCGTGTGTTGCTCTTCTATGGTGCATCATTACAAAGTTACACCACCAGCTACTGGTCTGGCATGCATACTACAGTGTTTTTGGTTGTTTTTGCCGACCTATGTACGTGGAGGATCATTCTCACAATGTTGTCAAATGAATGCTGTTTTTTTTTTTTTTTCTCAATGCAAAGGAAAGACTTTATCCTTTTTAGTTGGGCCATTCTCATCTAAATGTGGCCTTAGTCTTTGTGCCTCCCTTGTCTTTTATTTGTCTGAGTTTGTCTGTGGTTCCCTCCATATTCCTTGATTCCTGGTTGGGTTTTTGTGTTTTTAGTTAGTACTGCTCAGTTGTTGTTGTTGTTGTTGATGCTATTGTTTTTGTTGTTGTTCTTTTGAATCAGCATTATGTTATTAAGACTTGACTTTTGATGTTTTACAACTGCCTGCCTAGTCTCCTGCATTTGAGTCCTTATTTGATCCTCAAAATGTGATAGAAAACAAAACAAATATTCTATAGTTCCACAAAATCAGGCTACCATTCATTGTCTATGTAGCAGCTTCAGACAGCTCATATTCACAAATATTGACTGAATTTTCCTTGAAAATAACAATGGAATAGATTTTTATTTTATTTATCTATTTATTTTTAGGTGGTGCTCTTCTTTTACCAGTAACAAAATACAAAAAAAAAAAAAACATCCACCACCTACAGAGACTTTTCAGCTCCTCATGTGATGTTGTTACAACCTGAAGCAATCCAATAATTTATCATGACGCTGCAAAAGGTTTTGTCCTGCTGCATTACAAACAGATGCCACACAGCTGTGTATTATACCAATTATGCCATTATGCCATGTTGCTTATTGCCTTTTCCTCCATGTTTTCCAAAGAAATGCTCAGGGTTCAAAGGGTTTAACTCCTGTGAAAGGTGTTTGAATGCAGCACAAGAAACATGATGTTGATACAGGTTTCAAAGGGTTAAGGTATGTACATATTTCTTTGGCCACTGACAGCATCACAGTAAACACTTAACACAGACATCTCTGTATTCACATCAAATTTTTTCACTACATTCCCTCACTTCATCCCCATATCCTATTTATCCACCAGCAGTGTATTCATAATTTGCATTATTATTTAAAACACAATAATTCAGCCACATTTTAAGCAGCCTTTATCAGACTGTAAGTCATTGAACAGCTGTTGCTATTTAAGGTTATGGAAACAGCAGCAGGCCAGTTTACTGCCTATATACATGAAAAATTTGCTCCCATCGTGGTGATGAATGATCTACTTTCGGCTACTGATTAGAGGAAATGCCCAGTTTTAGTTATATTAAAGGTCAGATTAATTTTTGATTCATTGCCATGAAGTAATTAGGGGAAAAGACATGTATCATTCATTATACTCCATCTAGAATGTATGGCTCCAACTTTTAATTCAAATGTCTATATGCCCTACAGCCATCCTGAGCCCACAGTCCTGTCAATCAGCCGTGCTGCAGTCAAACAAACAAGCTGCTGCTGCCCAGAGGGAAGCTACTGTAGCCAACCAGCTCAAAAACTCTCGCCAACATCCTCTTTCCAGTACAGTAATGCAGCGTTCAGCAGTAAGTGGACAGACAAAGATTTGTTTCTGCCAGCTGGTACAAACCCTGTGTGTTTATTTATGTGTGAGACATCCTCTGTGATGAAGGATTACAATTTAAGAAAGCACATCAAGGCAGCACGCTTAAAATTTTAACACACGTCTCTGATCACGATCAAACCTCTTGGTGTGAGCAGATTTCCTGGACCTCCATCAAGCACAAGCAATGCATCTGGTATTTCTTTATCACTTGAATCCCTTTTGCCTGATATTTATGAATTCTGTAAATGCTTTGGTTTGCTTATTTGAATACACCTATTGTAAGTTACTTTTGACAAAATAAAAGTAAAAAAAGTGTAAGTGCATTCCAAACAAACAACTCAGAGCAAGTTCAGTGCAAATATTTTTTAGTTTAAGTTTAATATTCACAGTTTTAATTAATATATTATTAATTCAAGAAATTAAACATTAGTAAGTGTACCAACTGTCTCTAAAGGTCCTCTATCACTGGACAAAAATGGAAAAAAAAACAAAAAAAACCCCCAAACACTCACACCCACTAATGTCTAGCTTTGTATTTAATGTAAAAGGCAACATTTTGCATTTTACTCCCAGGACAAATGACTTTGCGTATAATGGGGTATATCATGTGGATGTGAAAGGTGGCTTTTGGCATGAAATCACTGTCAAAACGGTGGTATTTGACAACTACATGAGAACAGACTGGTGACTCCCAGTTGTTTTGGGTGAACAAATACAATTTAATGAGGCACAATCTTTTATTATTTGAAATTATTTCATGGAAGGTCACAGCTGAAACCAGAAGTCCGGCTCTGAGCTCTGTTGGATGATCACAACTGACAGTTTGGACTGTAAATTGATCAACAAACTGAGGGCAGTTTTATTCCCCATCAAGACATGTTGTTCCATCAATCTGGCATACGGTTCCTTTAAGCCCTGGGGATGGGAAGGCACTGCAAGAGGAACATAAGGCTTGTAAAAAAAAAAAAAAAAAGGTTTCTAAGTAGTCCAGGATCTGTGCAGCCGTGAATTTAGTCTGATTGAAAACAACAAACTGAAACAAACATTAAGATGAGGAAAAGGTTCCAAAGACATAACTTTCAAAAAGGTTCATAATACTTGTTTGATTGTTGACGAGCCTGCTTTTTGTGTGCATGTGTGAGCAGTAGTCATGACAGGAGCAGCATTTGTCATGATTTAGTGAAAATTTGGCACTCAGATGGTCATACACATGTAGGCAGTAAGAAGTCAGAAAAATCCATTCAGGGAAAGCACACAAGGAACAAAGTCCATAAATCATAGGTGAGCAATTAACAGGAGGAAAAGGCTGGAGAGCATGGACACTACGGGGTGACTATGACCATCTGGCAGCTGTACTGAGGAAACACTAGGCTTTAAATACACAAGGGCTGATTACTAACTGCACACAACTGAGTGAAACAAGACAGGAGAAACACGAGGAAATCAAAAAAGGTGGTTAAGCTAAATACAAGGAGAAACCATTTCAAAATAAATCAGAAAGTGGACACAAACACATGAACAGAAATTTGACTGTATCAAATATCAACAAATACGACGACTTCGGAACAGGAAAGTATTTTCTCTTGTTTGTAAAACCAAAATTACTCCCCCACTGACATGTGATGTGGATCACAGGTGTTTCATACTCCAAGCCTCCAACCAACTAACATTCAACCACGGATTTACACAGCCGTTCACTTCACAGGAACCCAGGATCCATGGGGCAAACCTGCTGATTCTTTCTGTTGAAAATGAGCCAGTTGAGGTAGTTCAGCATCTGATCAGGAGACCCTGTGAACAACTCCCTGTGGAGGTATTCCCAGGATGTCTACCTTCAAGGAGACCCGAGGGCAGACCCAGAACACACTGGAGGGATTAAATATTCCATCTGTCACGGAAGCACCTTGGGCTCCCCTGGTAGGAGTTAGGCATGGTCAAGGAAAGGAACTGCCTCTAGGTTACTGTTGTTAGTCTGCCAAAATCAAATATATTAAACCTTATCATTTGGAAAGTATTTCCTGGGCAGCTGACATCACCCTGTCCAAGTCTTCTTGTCAATAGAAGCATTTGAGAGCATTTTGTTCCCTCCTGTGCAGGAAAAAGACACTTGACAGGCAGTTACATCTCACTGACAGTTTAATGCATATCACAAGAAACAATTAGAGGAGAGAAAAAAAGGGCTAAATGCACCTTCCTTTACATATATGATGTTCCCTCTGAAAGTCATGCAAGAGTGGGGGAAAGAAAAGAAAATCCATTAGAAAGCAGGTGAAGAGGAATGGTTCAAAAAGTTCATAACAGAAATAAGATGTTGAATAAGTATATGTGGGGTTTATGCGAAGTGGTGGGCTGAGGGCTGGGGCCAGGGCAAGCAGGAGTCTTCATCATGAACGCATCACTCTCTGCTGCTTGGCAGCTATGAGGGATTAACAAGTAGATTTCATGCTCCATTAGGGAGGCTGATGCAGGTTTAAGAATACAGACACAGAGTATGATGCAATGTACCAAACCGCCTCCTAAAGCCAATTATTAAATCTGTCTCATTTCTCTCCTCTGCCTGGGCTTTCTACAGGAAATAAAGAAAGAATCTGGTGTTACCTGAGTGGCCTTTCACACCTCATCGGTTACAAGAAGTTTGCTCAACTTCATTGCTAATACTTTCTTACATTCATATGCAACTTTGGCACTGGCAACAATGCCTACATAACATAACATAATGCTGCCAAAACTTTGATTTTGAGCATGTCTGCATTTCAACCACAAAATATGAATGTATGTCATTTGTTTACCTACTTAATATCCACATATGGCATTAAAGCATGACCAGTGAACCTGTTCTCATTCCAAAGTCATCAAACACCACAGCATCTGCAGTGCTTTTGGTGTAACATCCCGATGCCAAAGGCCACCTTTCACATCCAGGTTAAAGCACTGCCAGTAGCAAAGCATTACATTGAACACGCAGGTGGCCCTGAGGGAGGGTGGGTCAAACAAACTGCGGACTTTCATGTGGTAGGCCGGTGTTTGCTTCCAGTCTGAATGTGATGGTTTTTTTTTCTACACCTTACCATGTGCCCTTTCGCTTAGACCTGACCATCTGTGCCTAATCTCATGCAGTATCATCCCACCACCATGTGTATATATGTATATAAATATTCTGTATATATATAATGGCAAAACATATATTATAAATATATATTTTTTAGATAGTAAAACAATCATTACAAGCTAAGTGCTGATATGTTTCCGTGCACCACTTATCCTTCTTCTCTTCCTTATTTCAACAGTCTGTCATCTCCTGCATGACAGGTTCACCAAAGCAGACTGCACTCCTCTGTGTCTAGTGCGCATGGCGATCCACTATGATGTGGTGTACGGATAATGAGTATTGCTTTTTGCAGCATGTTAACCATGTCTCTTCTCCTGCTGGGGAGGCAGAAGGAAATATCATTTGAACGTGAGGTGCTGTCTGGCTGTGTTCTGAAGTGGCACCACCTTTGCATGTATTGGGCTGAGGCGACAGGTACTGTTCGGCTTTCTGGGGGCATATTTTAACACCTTGATTGGTTCTCTGAGGCCACATTCTCACCTGACGTCATCCAGCAGCATATAAAGTAGACACAAAAGGTGGCTTTTGGTGTTGGTATATTACGCCAAAAGCACTGCAAAAGCAGTGGTATTTGATGACTTCAGAATGAGAATAGACGCATTTTTTCCCGTGGCCTTGTTCTCCATCCCCCTCTCATGTGCACCCTCCCTATCCACCAGTTCTCTCTACTATTGCTTTGCAGTCTCCCTCTCTGTCTCTCTTGATTCAGTCCATTAAAGCTCCTGCCATTAAAGCATGAGAATTGCATGTGTCATTAAAAAAAAAAAAAAAAAAAAAGAAGAAAAGAAAAGAAAAAAGAGCACAATTGAACTGGCTAGAATGTGAACCGAATCCAGCCTGGGGGCCATTATGACAAATCACATTCTGGCTAGGTCGAGCCCAAACGGACTCGGGCAGAGAATCAGAGCTCAAACTGACCCTAAATGGAAGCTCAGCACATTAATCAGTCACATTCATCATCTTTTCTCTCTTCTCCCAAATCTAAACTGAATGAAATGAAATGTGAGCATCTCACAGTGAGAGGTGCAGTTATGATGCAACATGTGTTCATGAGGCAGGACTTTATGGTTCTGAGTAATTAAAGTAGTAATTAACATCTAACATATGATAAAAAATATGATTTTTGAGTGTGTGTAGATAAACCCAGACCTGACACTGTTGCTTTGGTATCACAGGTTTCTTGCGTCAAGGATTTGAATTAAAAGAAACGGCAAGAGGTGCAGGGAGGAGAGAGATAATAAAAGAAAGAGGGATTGAGCGACAGCGGTCGGAAGCAAGCAGGAGAGAGAAAAACAGAACGAGAAGAAAAGAGCTGGCGGACTGGAGTGGCAGCCGAAAGCCGGAATGTTTCACTTCAGATTGACACTTCAGTGAGGGCAAGCAAGGTAGAGAGACAGGACGACTTGGGGAGAGAGAGACTTTTAAAGTAGTATCCTTAGGCGGAGAACAGAGTTAAGTGTTCCCTTGCAGTCTTCAGTGTGGAAATGAATGGTTGACTCTCCTTGAAAAACAGAGTTGCTATGACAACCGGCCCTTTTCTCCATTTCTCTTTAACCCCCCCACTTTCTCTCGTACTGTCTCTCTTTCTCCCTCTCTCACACACACACGCACACACACACACACACACACACACACTACAGACACACACAGGCGCAAAGGTAGAGTTTTAAGCGTCAGTGTGTTTAAAGTGCAGCAGTAACACGGAGCAGAAAGAACACGCTTTCTGGGTTTCATTCAGACCAGAAGCAGACTTTTATCAGAGGGCTGACGGTTCAAATCCCTGATATCAACAGTCATTTCCATATTCAAGGACTCGCATTAAATAATTATCAAGTGCTCACAGAAAACAGCTACTTCAGACTATAGAGCACACAGAAAAAAAAATAATACTAATAATAAATAATATGAATAATAATAATTTTAAATTTAGGTCACAATCAAAAACAAAAAATAAAATACAGTTGCTTTTGCAGTGACTTAAAATCCCAATGCCAAAAGTCACCTTTTGCATCCGCATGTACACCACTGGACAGCATCAGCTCAGGACGCAGCTGGAGAGAACTGTTCATGGCGACAGGTACCATCTTGCCAGAAAACGGCAAGATGGTACCTGTCATGGCAACATAATGAATAATATAAGGAGTGTGAGGGCATCTTTAGGGTGCAAAGACGGGGTGGATGTATCCAACAAACCTCAGACTATCATATTGGAGTCCAATGTTTGCTTCTTGTCTGAATGTGATGTTTTTATCTACACCGCACCATGTGCCTCTTTTGCCTAAACTTAACCATCCGTACAGCATGTGCTTTTGTTGATGTCCCAGTGTTGGTTGCCATGTGTTGTTGTTGCCTTAACACAATCACATGCTTTTTTAGCATATTCCCACCATGTGCTTTTAAAAAAATGTAAAATCTCGGCGTAGGTTGCTCCTTTCCTGAACGCCAACAGCAGAAGCAGAAGGATTCCTACAGCGTAATATGTGAATGTAAATATGTGACTAATTGTGATGAGAATGTGTTGTTCTTTCCCACTTTTTAAGTGCTGTGGATGATGTCTAATTTCATAACTGAGGCTTACCACTATAGCTAAAGGAATCATTAAGAAGAAAAAATGATCTGGGAGGTAAAATGGCATGCATAAAAATAAAAATAAAATAGGGCAAGCTGTTGAGTGGTGCTATGTCTGACCAATTAAAACTGGATTATTGGGAAATGTTCTATCTGGAGATCAGCCCAAATATTTGGCTGGCTTTGGTGGATCCCACTACACTTTCTTAACAGTTACTGTATCTCTGTGAATACCAGGAACAATCCACAAGCATGAAGCAAGTTCAGTGTGGGTGCAGCAGACATCAGGTTAAAATGTGGATTTTCTAGAACTATAATAATTTTAGTCACTTTCTCCAAAATGAAGGAATCCTTAAGCAATAAAGTGTGTGTGTGTGTGTGTGTGTGTGTGGTGTGGGTTTGTGTGTGGTTGTTTGGGGGTGTGGGGTGGGTCCGTTGTGGGGGGGGGGGGGGGGGGGGGGGGGTGGTCTGAGACGTTGGCTCTAATGAGCTGAGAGAGTGAATGGCGCATCAATGAAATCAATAGCAGAATTAACACATTGACATGTTAGACTCATTTGCTTTCTGACATTTCCCTCCATGCAATTAAGCGGCTCAGATATGCAAGTCGGATCTGATTAATGCACAGCGGCCAACCACTCTCAACTGGGTTTAGCATTCAGAGGGTGAAGCACCTCCTGACCAGGGGAACACAGAGTCTGGGATGGCTGCTGGATGGTTCAGACTGGGTGGTAGAGTGGTTAGTGCTGTCACCTCACAACAAGAGGGGTGTTTCAGCATGTACTGTAAAATGTTTGACTGCACATTTATAGTACATGCATTACTTTGACAGTAAGATACTGTATTATTTTTACAATAATTTATTGTGAAATACTACAAATACATCATGTAAAGCCCTGGAAACGGTCACAGCATATTGGTATCTGTATCACAGTATCATTTTTACAGTATTTTATTTGTGAAATATTACAGTTACTTCATTTAAAATACTGGAAATAATCACAGCATCTTCATATTTGTGTCACTGTTTTGTTTTTTATAGTAATTATATTGCGAAACATTATAGTTTTACCCTGTAAAATACTAACTAACACAGCTTCTTTGTATCTGTATCACAGTAACATTTTACAGTAAATCATAGTGAAATATTAGTAACATCCTGTAAAGTCCTGCAAACAATCACAGCATCTTTGTATCTGTATCACTGTTTTGTATTTTACAAATATTTATTGTTCAATATTACAGCTAAATGCTGTAAAATCCTGGAAAATAATCACAGCATTTTTTGTGTCTTTATTACTGTATTATTTTTTATAGTAGTTTATTGTGAAACAGTAGAGCTACATCCTTTAAAATCCTGGAAATATTTACAGTACCTTCACATCTGTATCACTGTCATTTTACAGTACTTTATTGTGAAATTAATGGGTACATCATTAAAAATACTGAGTGTAATCACAGCATTGTCGTATCTGGATCACAGTTTTTAAGTTTATAAAGCAATTTATTGTGAAATATCACAGCTACTTCCTGTGAAATCCTGTAATTAATCACAGCATCCTCCTGTCTGTGTCGCTGTATCTTTTTTTTTTTTTTTGCAGTAATCTACTGTGAAACATTACAGTTACATCCTGAAAAAACATTACAGATTGTCCTCTTGGTTCAACAGTGCATATGCTGGTTATTACACCATTTTGCTAAAATCTGGGAACAATTGATGAGAAACATTACAAATTTTGTATCACGGGCTAGGCTGAAGTTTTAATAAAGTTAAATCATCTTTTGACAATTTTCTGTTAAACTGACAGGGGACAGAATAAGGGGATTTTATAATTATTGTGATCTTCAAAGGAAAACATAAGCCCCTTCGAGATGATGAGGTTGGGTTAAGGGTTTTCAGAATTAAAATTCACACCAACGGCTGGTGTTAGAGTGGCACTTTGGCATGAGGGTGCGTGTGTGTGTGTGTGTGTGTGTGTGTGTGTGTGTGTGTGTGTGTGTGGCGCAGGTGGCTGAACCACCTTGTCCTTGTCACAGCAGGAGGTGCTCAGGGATGAGTTTGAGGGCTTTTTGGGAGGCAGCCTGAAGTCTTTTGGAGGCCCACAAGAGCACATATGGGTCTGGCCAGAAAACGTCTGGCCATGAAAGAGGCTCCAGCAATCTCTCCATGGCTCCGCTTGGCCTGCCTGCTGATCCATCCTCCCATGAATGACTCTTTTCAACAGCCACCGCCTCATTCCTCTCACTCTGTCTACCCGGCCCTCTCATCCAAATGCCCCACCACATTCCCCCCTTTCTCGATTGTTCCAGCCCAGTGCTATCATCTGTCTCGCTGCCACTTGGCAATGCCCTACACGATTTGTGGCTGGGCAAACATTTAACTAAATGTATCCTATTCCAAATCTAGGATTACATCCTGCTGTTTCAATATTTGGGCGCTTCTGAGTAGCCATGGCTTCTGAGACAACAGGTCAAGTTAGCCAAACATCCCCCTCCATCTAAAGAGAGCACAGGCCAGAGCCGCAACAAACCCAATGAAAGGCAGCGCAGCAAAGGCAGCACGGGTCAAGTGGCTCACATTGTGGTTTGCACAATTCCTCCTGTACGGCAGATTATGTCAATAAGACGCTGGACGTGGAAGGAGGACTTCCTCCTGCAGTCAGAGGAGAAGATAGACATTAGAGGGACCAAGGTGTGTGCAGATTTGCCCTGTCTTTACTTGGATGATACTGACCAGATGATATTTTAGCGAGGATGGTGCTTACTTATGTGTTCACATCTGTGTAATGGATACAGTGCAGTTGCAGTGCATAAATTTGGCAGTCACTCTGGGAAATTTAAAATTAATGCAAACTTTTAATGGGATTTCACATTTAAAAAATAATATGCATTATATATATAGTATGGCGTATGTGATAAATATTAGTTTCCTATAGGTGATGAAAATGAGATTTAAAAAAAAATACATAACCCTCACAGCAGTACATTATGAGAGAAAAACACTTGGTAATACTTATACTTTTGTTTTTTACATTTAAAAAATAAAAATGAAAACTAAAATTTTAAAAATCACACATTTGATTTATATTTCTGCAGAATAAAATCCTTTAAGGGGAACTTCTGTGCAGATCTCTATCTTTTTACATTTTGGTTTACCTTGGATCCAGCACCCACTACAAGATATACGCGACTTATTTTTGAATATCTTTGATATCTTTGATTAAATTCTTAAACAACTATTAATCAATGGTCAAATAATGGTTAATAATTGTACTTTTGGACAGATCAAGGCTGGCTGTCTACCTGTTTTTAGTTTTTGGGTAAGCTAGGCCAATGGTTCCCAACTTGAGGGTCACAGTAGAAAAAAAAGGGTTGCGGGTCCATTCAGAGCGGCCCGCAGGTGACTTGTGAGCATGTCAAGTTTGTAAAAAAAACCATTTTTTTGGTACACTGACTTCCTGGCACAGAGCTTTTATTTTGAAGTGCAAATTATGTTTATTCTTGTAGCATGCTTTGTTTCAAACATGTTGTTTACATTTTGTGAAATACAAATACAATATGTGGTCATTTATCTAATGTGTGGATCATCAACCTTATTTTAAATCACTCTGTTAAACCTATTTGTACAGACTTTTATGTAACTTAATTTAAATTCATCTATTTTATTTTGTCTTTTAATTTATTCTGTCTTGATCATGTTTAATTCTATTATAAGTACAATTATTTCTGTGTTTACTGCTAATATTCTTTGAAGTTAGTTCTGCATTATTGTTTGGCTCTTATAGTTATGTTGCCTCTGCAAGAAACCCTTCTTGTTCTGCTTTGCCTTGTTTGTCAAAGCACTTTGTAAACTCTGTTCTTAAAGGTGCTATATACATTTATTATTATTATTATTATTATTATTATTATTATTCAGTGTGCTCTGGTATCGCGGCTTTCAGAGAGAGATGGCTTTCCCCTCTATTATCATTATCATTATTATTTTCTATTACCTTTTAATTATTTACTTATAACTGAGGTGAAAACTGTCAAAAGTCAAGCAATTTCTTTAAGGCTGTGTTTATTTTCATAATGCGAGCCTTTCTTTGCAGAAAGAGAATCTGTAGTGAGATCTGAGTTTCTGCCAACAACAATAAGAGAACAGTTTGAGCAGGGGCCTATGACAGAGCAGGAGATAAGACAGACAGAAGCCAGTGGACTACATTAAACAGAGACCAGCACTAGCTCAATAGCTTCCTGCTCCTCAGAGGCTGGCCAGAAAATTCAGTATCAACACTGATCCACACTTCCATCAGTGTGCTCTGGTATCGCGGCTTTCAGAGAGAGATGGCTTTCCCCTCTCCCATCACAAAAATCAATTTTTATAATTTTACAAGATCAGGACAAATCCGCTGCAATGTTGGCGTTATTATCACAATAAAAACATCATAGAGAAAGGTATTTGCTGGGAGCCCCGACTAGATTAAAGGTCCTGTTTTCTCCTTATCTTTCCCTTCCTTCCTTTCCTTCCTCCCCCTCTCTCTAATTCCCCCTCTCTCCTTGCAGCCATACAATAAGCATCGCTGTAAAACAGGTTATATAGGCCCTCCTGCTTAATATCGCCGGCTGGTTTTAAGTAATGACATAAATAAAAAGGACTGTGATGTATGATGGGGTTTGCACAGGGGTGTGTGGGTGCATGGGCTCATGTCAACCCTCCCCCCCGGGAAGGAGCAGGGAATCATGGAAGTAAACACAGCCAATTGAGAGCATCTATCTGCTGGAGGCTACTTGCTGGGATTTCCTGTAGAGACTTGGTTTCTCTGCAGATGGACTGATTTTATTTACAGGAGTCCTTCTCTGCCCTCTCAGTGCTTGGTTCTGTCTGCAAATTGGAATTTTTCTTTGAATTCTGATTTTAATTATTGTTTCAACTGTGTTTTTTTCTTTCACCTTCCCTTTAAACTCAGATTCTGGATGTAAGGGCTTCATTTTGTGTTTGTGTTTTTGTGGCGGGAACATAAAGGCTCAGATATGCAACACAGTTTCACTCCAGACTCATCACATTGTGACTGTTGGTGAGTGACCTTCCACGGCAATCTATGACATTCCTGGATGCTGCTACAGTGATGTTAACAAATGCATGTGAGGTGGGATGATGCGTCACAGTCCCTATGTTTACTCACATGCACGTGCACACACACACACACACACACACACACATTCACATGCTATGCGAACTCCTGCATAGAAGTCGGTTGTTTATGGGACCCATTCACCTCCCCACCCGCCCTTCCATATATGCGCATTTGCACTCTTTAATATTAAGTGGTCACCCAACCCGTTCTCAGGTCACTGAGAAGGTTACTGACCGACCGCCACCATGTGACAACTTTGGAGTGAGACCATGATGCGATTTTGGGATTTAGGGGCAACCCGTCAGCGTTCAACATGTTCTAAACCCAACTTGTCACATGTCACTCTCTCATTTACATGATGTTGCTCCTGGGTCTACTTATGACATTTTAGGTATCCTTCTGCATAAACTGTTTACGCTTTGGGATGCTGGTACCATGATGTCAACAAATGCTAATGGTGAGATGATGCTGTACATCCTTATGTTTACACAACAACACATGCAAACAGCAAACCTTTACCATGGTTAAGATTAGGTAACAAAGTTGCGGATGGTTAGGTGAAGGCAAAAGAGGCACATGGTAAAATGTAGAAAAACAATGCCCTCACAACTACACAGGAAGTAAACTCCAGATTCCCATATGAAATTAATCTGTTTGTGGGACCCATCCATCTCCCCACTCACTGTTCCTATAAGCATACTTGCACTACACAGATGCCATCTTTCCACATTTCGTGCTCACGCGACAGGTTCCGTCCAGCCGTATTCTCAAGTGAAGCCATTTGTTCATGTTTAATGTGAACGCACCTGATGCCGTCCAGCAACCAGTTTTGTCTGGCCACATTCTCCTTGACGCCATCCAGTTCCATTCCAGGTGGATGTGGAGGTCACACTCGTATGCAAAAAGCACTGACGGACTATTTCACAAGTTCGGAATGAGAACAGACTGGCTGAACGTCAGTTTTTATCTACACTTTACCATGCACCTCTTTTGCCTAATCCTAACCATACATACCAGCATGTGCGCTTGTTGACGTTTGTTGACACGTTGGTTACCATGTGCTCATGTTGTCTAAACATAGCCATGATCTGCATCATCCCACCATGTGCATTTGTTGACACTTGGGTAGCACCATCCTGGAGCATAAACAGCTAACACAGAGAGATACTTATAACATCATAAGTAGACAAAGCATGTGACGAGTTGGGCGATAACGGGGCCCAGGAAGAAAGACTTCACAGCGTTGACTGGGGAGTCATACAGAGTAATGGGGGCAGTTCACATTTCTACATTTCTGCACAATGAGGCCTGGTATGTGTGAGTGAATTAAATTACATAGTGAGACTTCATCCTGTATTTGTATTTCAACAAAATATTCAACAACAACCACAACAGAGCTCTTACTAACATTCAAGTGGTGTCCCGGCACAGACTGTACTGGTGGAGGCTGAATGTTGATGATGCATTGGTTACCTCACTGAGGCATGAGCAGATTAATTTCTAAAATCTGAATATTGTTGCTAGGAATATCTCATGGAGAGAAAATGCAACAAAGACCTACTGTGAGTTCAAGGTAGCTGTTGCAAAATATATTTCTGTGGTTATTTATATTTATAGGCTATTATAACAGCTTGTAAGGTACAATGTAAAAACCTGAATAACATTATTAGATTCCTCGCAGCCCGAGAGCAAATGTTCTGAGGCCTTGAACCAGTCTCAAGCTCAGGGGTAGGGAACAGAGTTTAGTTTAAGTATTGAGCGATACTTATAAATAATGTTATCTATGTGTCACTCAAACTAATCTGGGGTTTCACAAAACTGTCAGTATTATCATTCTGTTGGTTGTTCCGCAGTGCCATAAATGCATTAAAAAAAGTTCTCAGTTAGTGGCAGGGCTTCAGCACTTTGGTCTACATTAATTCAATGAATACTGGATTGTCCTGAAATTAGATACAAATGTTTGAGCTCCTAGTACTAGCTGTGTTCTTATTAGGGTCTGTAACACCTGGAAGTCACAGCTAGCAGTTTCCGGTCAGCAGGAGGCCAGCTCGGCAGAGCAACAGGTGGCTGCCTTCCTTCAATCCAAGAGGACTGAAGTGGACTGTAATAACATCGAAGCATGCCACCCTCTGCCCCGGAGAAATGATCGCGACAAACCAGCCATCATCATGAGATTTGTCAACAGAAAATACACAACCGCACTGTTAAAACAAGGAAGGAAATAGAAAGGATCAAACATCTTCATAAACAAGCATCTGGCAAGACAAAACGCCAACATCACCAGAAAAGCACACAATTTGAGAAAACAGGGAAAAATTCAGAACACATGGACCACAAACTGCAAAGTATTCATTAAACTAAATGGAACGTCAGAGCAAGCCAAAGTTTTTGTCATCAGGAACATCGAGGAGCTAGACAAATACCAATGATAATCATAAACCAGACTGCAAGGTATGAATCATTCAACTCACAACACACAACCATGAGTCTGACAGAAATCATTCATCTACATGTGGAGAAAATAATGAAATCACTAAAAGGATTGCTGATCATGATGATGTGGAAGTGTGAACTTTTCAATACACTGACCATAACTTGCTGGACTTGGAAAATGTTTTAGACATGGACAATAATTTCTTCTCCCACATTAACGACAACTGCTGCTACTACAAGATGAACAGTACAATCAGACTATTAAAACAGATAGCAAATTATCAATAATCAATTTCAATAGCAGAAGCCTGTATGCAAACTTCAATAACATCAAGGACTATTTTGGTCAATTTGCAAAACCATTCAAAATAATTATAGTATCAGAAACTTGGATCAATGCTGATAAAGGAATTGATTTTCAGCTGGATGGATATGAATTTAACTACATAGACAGACAGAATAAGAGTGGAGGAGGAGTGCCTGTATATGTGGACAAAAACTTGAATTATGAGGTGGTACATAGTCTCTCAATTGTGATTGACAATTTACTAGAATGCATAACAATTGAAATCTGTAAAGAAAAAAATAAAAATGTATCAATCAGCTGTATATATAGAGCACCAGGCTCTAGTGTAGAAATATTCAAGGACTAGATTGAGACAATGTTTTCAAAGACCAATCAAAAAGTCATTTTCATCTGTGGTGATTTAAAACATTGATCATTTAAATCCCAACAAGCACAAAATGACTAAAGAATTTATCACTACAATGTACAGTATGAGCCTATATCCAAAGATCACCAGACCCAGCAGAATGGCACCTCACTGTGCCACTTTAATTGATAACATATTCACCAATGACATTGAAAACAATACAGTGAGCGGACTATTAATCAACGACATGAGTGACCACCTACTGGTTCTTACAGTTTATGACAGCAACTACAAGAGAAATCAACCAGATGGAAAACTAACATACGGACGAGCAAAGACAGAAAAAAAGGTCATTGATGGGATTTCAGAAACCACTAACATACATCTGTAACTTATAATTCCAAATCAGTGTATTTCCAAACAAAATGAAAATAGCTAAAGTTGTGCTGCTGTATAAAACTGGGGATAGACGCCACTTCACAAATAACAGGTGTGTTTCTTTAACACCATAGATCACAAACGGTGTGTAATTGAAGTATTCACTGATCTTAAAAAAAGCTTTCGACACAATCAATCATAACATATTACTCAACAAACTGGAACAGTATGGGATCAGGAGGGTAGTGTTACACTGAGTGAAAAATTAGTTAAAGGGCAGGAAACAATTTGTGAAGTTGGGAGAATATGCATCGTCATGCTTGGACATTGCTTGTCAATACTGTTGCATATGTTTTATGCGAGATTTCAGTCTGTTACCATTACAGAATGTTACTGTTTATGTTAAACTGTTTATTCTTTATATAAGTGATATTTGTAAAGTTTCAAAAATATTAAAATTAGTGTTATTTGAAGATGACATTAATATTTTTTGTTCTAGAGGGAATTTACAGGAGCCACTGGGAATGATTGCTGCAGAAATGTACAAATTAAAAGGATGGTTTGACAGAAACAAATTATCATTAAACCTAAGTAAAACTAAAATCATGCTATTTGGTAATTGTAAAAGGAATATTCAGGTACATGTACAGGTAGATGGTGTGGACATTGTCAGAGTTTATGAAAAGAAGTTACTTGGTGTGATAATGGATGATAAAATAAGTTGGAAATCTCACATAAAACATGTACAACAAAAACTGTCACGAAGCATTTCAGTACTGAGTAAGGCAAAACACTTTCTGGACCACAAATCACTCTACATTCTCTACTGTTCACTGGTGTCACCATATTTAAATAACTGTGTGGAAGTTTGGGGTAATAAATGTACACTATAATCATTATCTATACTGCAAAAAAGAGCCATAAGGATAATTCATAATACTGGTTATAGAGATCACACAAATCCACTATTCTTAAAATCCAAAACATTAAAATTCACTGATCTGGTTAATTTTCAAACAGCACAAATCATGTATAAAGCAATAATCAACCTACTCCCAGGAAACATTAAAAAAAAAAAAAAAAATCACAGAGATGGGGGTTATAATTTGAGGGTGGTTAAATTTAAAACATCTATGTGCCTGCACAACATAGTGCGTTCCACAGTTTCACTCCACATGTAGAGATACAAAAAGCTTTCTGAGTGGGGGCTGAAGCAATGTCCAAGCATGACCCAGTTCAAAAAGCGGTACAAACACATGATTTTTACATGGTACAGGGAGGAAGGGTGTTGACAATCACTAGGTGTTCTAACATATTGTTTGTTTGTTTGTTGTTTGTTTTCGGTTATTGGTAATGTGTACAGATGCAAATAAATGTGGTTATTTATGTTTGTGAATATGTAAAAAAAAAAAAAAATTAAAAAAAGAAACAGGAATGCAACAGATGATTAATTGATCACCAGCAGGGGCAGGATTTGATAAGCTTATGCTTTTTCCTGCTCCTTTTCAGACATGTTGAGAAACTGATGTGTTCGATTGTTTTGACTATTTTAGTTTGTTTTTGCTTTTTATTTTGTTATTGCATGCTTAAGATAAAGCCTTCATTCATCCATTTAAAGTTAGGTTAACATTTTCCATATACATCAAAAAATGTTTTGTTTTTGTTTTGTTTTTTTCATTTTTTGTTAACGTATCACACAACATTTTCATAAAGTCCTTAATAAAATGTTCTGAATGTTGCTTTGAAAATGCCCTTCCTTTGTTTTCATGTATCATCGTGGAAATGTTTTATAAAAGAACATTTTGTCACCTCTCAACGTCACCAAACATCCTCAGAATGTTACAGTTATCATGTTATGTCTTAGTCAGCATTTGACCTTACGGGGACATTATCTGAAATGATAAACATCTTTAAGATGTTCTTTCAGATGTTTATTTCAAAACATTATTGCAACTTGCAGTAAACGTTTGCCAATGCTGTGGGAACAATCCCTGCTAGCTAGGATGTCCCTACCAAAATCTTTGAAGGACATAATTGACTCTATTAATATTTGAGCAAACTTGTGTACATAATCCTCATTCTAATAGTTCTGTGCCCGAAAATACTTGATAAATTGCGTCTTATATTGACTCAGTAAGGTATGGTGCATTGTATTTTCAAAACAATCTCGTACTATACCTGATGAAAAGTGTTTTCAGTTAGTTTCAGTATTCCACCACTACTCCACTACTGCAAAGACAGCCTAGTCCTTTGTGAGGACCCTCTTTATATTGATTAAATACTTCTTTAAAGGGACCTAAATGTTTGATGGTTATTAGTCACATGACATAGCTGCATGTCACAGTTTTTGGGGCTGAGCATAAACAGTAAATTAGTACAGTACAGTAAGGGCTTTTTACTGTCACTTGTTTCTGTCTATGCTGCCAACCTTTAAAGATGGTTAAATGATTTGCAAAGTGTTCCTGACAGAACTACACAAATGTTTAAACTGTTCACAGGAACTGAAAAGTATTTTCAACTGTCTTGGTGTTGTAAGTCATAAGTTCTTAAGTAAATTTAATGCTTCAGTGCAAGAACTTTATTCAAAGGAGAGACCTTTAATTAAAAAAATATCATGTGAACCTGTACCTTTGAATCAGTGTCATGTATTGTAATTAATCAGTTGTGAGATTATATCTGAGAGCTGGTTCTTTTAAACCTATAAATCACCTAAATTAAGTACATATTTTTTCACACACACACACACACACACACACACACACCTTACAGAGTTCTACTTCTAAAACAGCAACAAGTATGAAGGATATTTTGGTTCTCTAGTGAATGTAGGTTTAAGTGAGAGTTAAACCTTTAATATAAGCTGCGGCTCTGGGGTCAGTGTGTCAGCCACTAAACAGTATGTTGGTGGTTTGATTCCTGCTGTGCTGTTGATGTGTGAATGTCTAAAAAACTGAGTAGGAGGTGGCACACTTTAAGGTAGCCTCAGCCACCAGAGTATGTGAATGTGACTAGTAGTGTGAAAGTACTTGAGTAGTTAAAGCACTAAAAGGTTTACCATAGCTGATCCTATTCAGTCAAAAAAATGCTTTGATCAGCCTCTAGTCTGATGTTTGAGATGGACTGGGACATCGTGCCCCCCTCCAAACAAGAATTATGCAATAGCCTCCCCCACCCCCCCCCCTCACACACAGTAAAATTGGTCACCACTGTTGGTTATTTGTACTATTTTGGCCACATCTGTCATTGCACCAAATTTTGCCTCACAAAGTAGATAACAGCGCACACTCTTCACGCCTCGAATCACAAACTCCACACATCCACACACTGAAAACAGAATTTCAGAAAGTTTTCAGTGGCCTCAAACACAGTTTGTGCGTGGACAAAAGGCTAAAAAGCAAAACAAAAGCCACATTCCTAGTAATATTCGTGTACATATGGACGAGGCCGCAGTGTGAGCGTCATGCTGATTGTTTGCTGTGACCCTCTGAAAGCCTCTCTCCGATCTCTTTAGGTCTCAACCCTGCCATTTGAGAAACACTACATTAGCCCATCCAGGCCGTTATGTCAGCCTTATGTCGTTATCTCCACACAGAGGCCTCGGCTAACAGGAACCTAATGACTTCCCTTAACGACATGTTTCCATGGAGATAACTGGACATCACCTGGACACTGTGACTGCAGCGACTGATGGCCGGGAGGACAATTTGAGGCCATTTCATGTCCACACAATTACGCACTCGCACAAACTCTCGTGTGGGCAAAGTGTCTCTGGGTTACACATTCTTGGAGGTTAAGGCGAACACACACATACACACACACACACACACAAACGTGGAAGCACGTATCTCTCCACTCTCTTGCCTCAGAGGTAATGACCACACACTTTGCAGTGCAGACAGCCACAATTGGGACTATTTGTGCAGGGCTCTCTCAGCTAATCTGTCGGCTGATATTGAGGAGTAATCTGCAGAAATGAATAGCACAGTGTCTTCACGGTTCATCCTGTCATTTCCCCTTTTAATGTAATTGAGAGGTGGCACTCTCCCATGTGTAAAACATGCTCAGCAGGCCCGAGTCATTGCCAAACCACCCAAAACTGACTGCAAAATGCCTAAATTGTGTCAGTGTCTGTCTGGAGAAAAAATCAGTTCTGCTAAATCCCTGAAAGTTGATATTTGAGGGCAAGTGGATGCTGGCATTTTCAGAGTGCAGTAAATCTAGCGACCTGGCAAACTGTGAGCCTTTTCTCATATTATTTACAGTGCCTCCCAAAAATCACCCATTGCTCAATGATTCCTGATCTGCCAACTTTGTGCTTCAGGTTTAGTTAAGATTAAGCTTATAAAGGAGCTGTATGCAACATTCAGAACAATGATAACAGCAAACACATGTTTGCTATGTAAAAATAAAGTGGAGCACTGGCATCCTGAGCAGAGAATGAAGTCACACTCTAACCAATCAGAAGCTAGGAGGACTTACGAAAACCTGAGATGTGCATGTTTAAATAATTAAGTGCATAAACATAAATATATAAATGATTAACACCTTTCCCACCAGAGTATTATTAAGTTGCCTGCCAGTGCCAGCATTTTTGGTGATATTCACAGTAATCTTTCAAGAACTACAGAATAGTTTGTGTTTTGAATATATAAACAATGAATACACCAAAATAAAGCACATATCTTCTGTTTTCATACTCAAAAAAATATTTTATTCAAGCTTCTTCCATTCCTTTTTTAACACTTAAATTTGTGCATTTGTGCAAAAAAGGGAAACATTTTGGAGAAAAAAAGGTGGAGAAAATTGCATTTGTGTCAAATACAGTTATTTGTCTTTTTAAAAGTAATGTTGCTGAGAAGCTCTGGAAAACCACTAAATGAGAGAAGGTTTGTTTTTGTTTTATTAAATCAGTGATCACTTTTTCCTTTGTTTGTTGGGTCACTGTCCCTTTGAAGCAGGAACCACCTGTTGGGTATTGTTAAGGTGTGCAGTAAGATTGCTGGAGTGCCACTAAACGATCTTCTCTTTAAGGAAGGCCCAGTCAATCCTGACTGACCCGAGCCATCCACTCTGCAGTGAGTTCTCACTGCCTCCATCTGGCTGTAACTTTAGTAAGCCAAAATAAAGGACTAACAGACTGAAAAATGCATTTGTTTCTGCTGTCATTGGGTTTTAAATGATTCGATGTGATTTAAATGTAATGTATTTTGTATGCACTATACATCTGCGGGCTGCACAAGAATTTGTGCTGTGGGGGACAATAAAGATTTCTTGACCTTGACCACTATCACAGGTTCTGATGGGGACCCAAATGCTCGAATGTTTTCATTTGCAAACTTTTGTGACGATAATAAAGTCCAAAGGCAAGCAGATAAAAACACAAAGTACAAATGAAACACAAATCAAAAAAACAACTGAAATAAACAGGAAAGCAATAAAGAACGTGTGTGAAGACAGCAGCAAGGACAATGAAAACAACAGGGAGGATAACAGATAAACTTAAGAGGAACAAATGGAAACACAGGTATACATACAGACAACTAATCAGGAGAACAAGGCACAACTGGGGGAGGTGGTCACAGAGAAAAGGAGGGAAACACAGGGACTGGCTAAATATTAAAGGTGTGGCAGGAACACAAGGGTGGAGCAAACAAGACTAAAACAGAACAGGTGTGTAGGGAAGACTCTTAAAGGTGCATGCCCACTATACACAGCTACACATGACCAGAAATCCACTCCCTTTCATTCTGTATTGGAAGTGACTAATTCCCTGCACAAAGGATGCTGGGAACAATGGCAATGAGTGATAAAAAAAAAAATATATGACCAAAATTGAAATATGTAATTCTGATAATTATAAATACTTTGTCCCTTGCTTTTTCCCCCCTTTTTCCCCAGGACATTTTCCCCTTGCTTTTTTAAAAATAATTGCTCTTTTCAGTTCATCAGGGTACAAAGGTTTAATGCTTGTTAAAGGTGTCTGAGAGCAGCACAAGAGAAGTGATTTTTATCCAGGTTTAAAGGGTTAATAAGCTTTTTTTTTTTTTTTTTGACATTTTGACATGTCCAAACAGAAAGGCCCAGGCGTAATTAATAACTTAATAACTTAATAAAATTAATTATGGCTGCATTACTTTGTAGTTTTCCAGTTTTGAGGCTCTTTCAGAGCTGTTGATGTGCATGCTGGCTCTCTGGGTCAGCGCTGGTCACACTATAACTGACATTTACTCATCAATACAAATTCAGGCTGGAAGTTTGGCGGCGTGATGGCAACTTGCAAAACTAGAGAACTACTTGCAAACTGCCTGACCTGCTGGTGTCAGGACAACCTGAACATCCTGAACATCAGCAACTTTCATAAACTTAAGTTAATAGTAGGTATGACTTGGTTTAACTGCTAGATTTGGCATTTTGGTCGGATGGATGGACTTTGAAGGTTTGGGGCAAAATGTAAGCTTGTACTAAGGGTTCAATTGGTCGAGTTCATATGTGATTGAAAATGCTTGTGTAACTGAGAAATGTGTTTGGGGAGAGAAGGTAGAGAGAAGCAAAAAGTCTGCACTGTATTTGGGTTATTTTTGGTATTACCTCGCCTGCTTTGGAGAAGACTCTCTCGCAAGGAACAGAGGAGGCTGCTGTAAACAGAATGCGGGGGTGCCAACTGATAGAGATGAGGGTAAACATGTTTTGTGTGTTTCAGTATTTATGGGGATCTTATAGTTTGTTTGCTTTAGCTAAGTAGCGTCGCGGTTCAGCACTGTGCTCCTTCTGCTGTGGCCCATTGTGTCGTTCAGCAGGAGCCAAAATTAGATATTTGATTGACAGTGATTCTACTTCGCATTGTCCGGTCCTAAAAAGGAGAACGGGAATGGGAAAATATGATCATAAAAAGTTAAGCAAAGAGGAACAAGCTTGGGTAGTAGCAGATGATATGGGTTTCCAGCTAAACAAACAAATAGCAGGCATAGTAAGAAACACTTTGATGCAGGAGTTTGATGTTTGTTTGAATGTAATAGTTTTTTTATAAACCTTACCATGTGCCTCCTTTCCCTAATTCTAACCATCCATGCTGTTATTGCCCAAACACAACTATGTGCCACGTCATCCCACCATGTGCATTTATTGACGTCACTGTAGTGGCATCTTAGTGCTTAAACAATAAACACAGAAGGATACCTAGCTCATAATATGTAAAGTTCACTGACAGTACAGCAACATGTGATTAGTTGGGAGGAGAATGTATGGTATGATTTCAGTTTTTTTAGCCTCCATTTTCACAGCGCTGCACACTGACCTGCACATTCCATATATCTTTGTGAATTTCCAGGAAGGTATGAAAAAAAAATAGATACCGCCCAAGCCTATAGGAAACCAATCTTGTCACTCTGTCAGTCTGGATAATTGATTTTTGGCACTAAAGGACAGGTGAACGATGGTGGCAGGAGCGAAAGATGGATGGAAAAATGACTGTGAACATGCTCATCCTTTTGAAAAGCCGAACAAACGACAGCAAGCAACCAGACCAATGAGAATATGCCACTTCCATTTCACCACAGTGTCACGGGTGTATCGTAATTACAGAGAGGTGACATGGTTAATTTGGCGAGGACACACTAATGTCTAACAATGACACACGCAGCAGCTATAAGCTGCAGGTTTGTCTCAGGGCACGGACCGAGTCTGTGCCTTGTGGGGGAATTGGATTGGAGAGCTGTGCTGAATGTGACAAACACCTCCCTGTAACCCCCCACCCAGAGTTATGAGACAAGCATAGCTGTTCATGCATCACACACACACACACACACACATGCACAGTAGTCAGCCTTAGTTCATAGCACCCCATGCTTTCTGTGTTCAAATGAGACACATCCAAAGGCTGCTAATTTACAAGGAAACGGCGCACCCAGCTCTTTGTCCTGCTTCCATTAAGAGTGTATGAGAAGGTGGCGGGGAAGAGGGAACAGGCTCGCAGGCTGATCTGAAAACCACAGCTCTTTCATGCTCAGTCTGACAAAGTAGCACTCTCGCCGCTCAAGCAAATGGAAGATATCACAGGCATTATATTGCTGATGCTCATTAACAGCAGACAGCCAAGAGAAAAATCAATTGGCTCTGTGATACACAGTCGCACGTCTGTCTTCAGAAAGAGCAGAAAAACAAATCCTGGCACAGAGATGTCATTTCAACGTGCCTTTGTTATTTGGCTTTGCCAAGCTTAAGCCAGGATGATAAAAACATGTCTGTGTGCATTAGGAGATGTAGTGCACATTGAAAATATTTGTTAGCACTGGAATGTCTCTCATTGTACTAATAGGAGTGTCACAATCATTTCTACTGATATATTCCAATCTGGCGGAGCTTAACCCTTTGAAAGCTGGAACGACATCACTTTTCTTTGTACTGCTTTCAGATGCCTTTCACAAGCATTTAAACCTTTGAATCCCGATGAATCCAGCAAAAACAATTTCTTGCAAAAATATCAGAAAAAGACAATAAGTAGATTCGTAATAAATGTTTCACGCATTACAAGAAATTAGAATGTTTTTTTTTAAAATTTGAGGGAAAAATCTCTAGCAAAAAAAGGAAAAAAGTTGGACAAAAAAGTATTAGTAGAAATAATTACATATTAAAACATATGTAAATTATTTTAATTTTAAAGCACTTTCCCAGGTCATTTCCTTGAGGTTTTAAACTTAATTCTTATTTCTCTCTCTTGCTTTCTCTCTCTGTCTTTTTTTAAATATGAATGTTCTGGTAATTTTCTTGTATTTTTTTTTTAACTTATTGCTTAATGTTGCTTCATTTCTTTTGTTTTCTTTCTGTTTTTTTGTTGTTTTTTTTGCTCACATCCTTCTTCCCATGTTTTTGAAAAATTAAAGTTTCACGTCAGCTTTTCTTCTAATTTTCTATCTTTTTTAAATAACATTTTTCCACTACGTTTTCTTGTACGTTTTGAAAGAAATCAAGCCAATTTGTTGAGTTAAAAGCAAACTGGAGGTTTGAATCTTTCTTGCCTTCACAGTGATGTACACTAGACGTTTATCTAAGGTTAACAGAATATGTCATTTTTACCACCAACAACCAAAAAACTGCAGAACCTCAGGACCAGATTCTCACTTTTTTTATAGCAAATGTTTTCACCACAGTGTAAATTATTATATAATAAGATAATTTGCTTCAAATCAATTCAATCTGTCCCCTCGCTCTATTCTCTGTTGTCCTTGACTGATGCTGCAGAGCTTGTTTCCAATAGCTGACTGTCAATGTGTAGAAAGCACTGCACAGCTTTAGTTTGGACTGGATTGTATTAGTGTGATCATTCATGTCAAAGATTCCTCCTTTTCTGTCCAACATGCATCACCTTATGACTTGTGTGTCTGCAGAACATCATCATATTTTTGGCAGCTTGTGCAGTACATAATGAAGTTATAGGAATCTGTTGTTGATAGCAAGTTTTTCCAAACATTTCTTTCTATTCTTATCCTTTACTTGTATTTTTTTATCCATTTTAATGAAAATCTAAATTTTGATTTTCCTCATGTTGTTCTATGGGTGTTACCAAATAATGCAAATTCAACATTTCAAATATACAACTGTCATCTCTGTCTGTTTTCAAAAGTTTATATAGTCCAAAGAATCATCATAATGTTAGATTCTGTATATATACAGTCCTGCTCACCATTATTGGCACCCCTTCATTTTTTGCATAATCTCCACAATATCTTCAGAAAAAAATGGAAATGTACCAAATTTATATCATCAGGATCTTTTAATTGGAGGTCCAAAGTAATTTAACAAAGGAAATTGTTTTTTTCAACTTACATATTGTAATTTCAAAGAAGAAACAGAAAACACAGCATGTGCAGCAATAATGGCACCCCTCTTTAATATTTGGTTGCACACCCTTTGGCAGTGATGACAGCTTGCAAACGTTTCTTGTAGCCATCTATAAGCTTCTTGCACTTCTCAGCTGGTATTTTCTCCCACTCTTTCTTTGCAAATTGTTCAAGCTCTTGAATGTTTGCAGGTTTCTTTTCCCCAATGGCAGATTTCAGCTCATACCAAAGATTTTCAATCGGATTGAGATCAGGACTCATTGCTGGCCATTTTAAAACAGTCCATTTTTTCCTTTTCAACCATTCCTGTGTGCTTTTGGATGTGTGCTTTGGGTCTTTGTCTTGCTGGAGGACCCATGATCTTTGACTCAAACCAAGTTTTCTAACACTAGGTAGGACATGTCGCTCTAGAATGTCTTGATAATTCTCTGATTTCATGATTCCTGTGATACGATCAAAGCCTCCAGTACCAGATGCAGCAAAGCAGCCCCACAGCATTATGGATCCTCCACCATGCTTCTGTTGGGAGGGTGTTCTTTTCCTTGTAAGCTTCATTGCATCGTCTGTAAACAAACTGTTGGTGTGCATTGCCAAAAAGCTCTATTTTTGTTTCATCTGTCCACAGAACATTTTCCCAGAAGGATTGTGGTCTGTTCAGGTTCTCCTTGGCAAAGGTTAGTCGTTCCTTTTTATGTCTTTGCCTCAGGAATGGTGTCTTCCTTGGCCTTCGCCCATAAAGCCCTGTTTGGTTTAGTGTGCGGCGTATGGTACTTGTTGAAACCATGACCCCAGACTGTTCCAGGTTGGCCTTCAGGTCTTTGGATGTTTGACGTGGCGTTTTTTCCACCATTCGCACCAACCTTCGAAGACTTCTGTCATCAATTTTTTCTCTTCCCCCCACGTCCATTGAGGCTCTTGACAGTTCCATGCTTGTGAAACTTCTTAATCACATTACGCACTGTTGAAACACGGATACCAAGGTCTTTGGAGATGGCCTTATACCCTTTGGAGGTCTTGTGTTCGCGAATATCGCACTTCTGATGTCCTCAGATAGCTCCTTTGTCTTCACCATTGTGACAAAAGCACAGGGGATAACAGGTGGCTTTTTAAAACACAGAAGTCATCATTCATTGGTTAATTCATGTCACATGGGCACAGACAATTTATCACAGGTGATTCTCATTTGTGATTTACCAAAGGTCAGTCACAATGTGTTTGCATACTGATTTACAGGAAAGGGTGCCAATACCAGTGACACAGCACGCTTTAAGTTTTTCTATTTTTTCCTCCCATTGTTTATTGTTTTAAATTGTTGTTTATCATTTGCTCTTTCGTATCAAACACAAGTTCTCTATAGAAAAAAAATGTTTCACTTGATTCATTTTTTTTCAGAAGATATTCCACATTATGTACTTGAACTTCATGGGTGCCAATAATGGTGAGCAGGACTGTATATATATATAAATATATATGAGAAGTTTAAGTATATGAAATGAAAGTCTGAGTATACGTATGATATGGAATCTGAGAATAAAGAACGAAACTTGAAAATTTAGAATGAACTCTCAAAATATTGAATGAAACTTGAGAATAATGGGGAAAAAAAACCCAAAACTTGACAATATGGAATGAAATTTAACAAAATATGGAATGAAACTTGTGAATAAATTGCAAATTACATCTTGTATTGATATCATATATTTATGTTTGGGGGGGTGAACAATATTGTTCACCTGCAATTGATGGCAATGAAGGATATTCACATTTTAAAAACTGAATAAAATGAAAATCTGATATTCTAATACATCTGTATGAGACACCCAAGCGAGGATGACCAGCAACTACTCAAAATCTAGAGAAATATTTGGGCTAAGTCCTTTTTGCATCCTGGGAAAGACAAACATTATCATGAATAACATCTAGACAAATTATGAGCAGGGTTTCTCACACATGGCACAATTAATCTCCTGGAATTTCAACTTGAAAATTTTTCATATATGAAGAAAATCAAGTCTCCTGATTTCTGATGACATGATTTCTGCACCAGTCACCGATGTCTAAGTAGCTGACCAGCTGACCTGCAAGCAGCAGTAGAGACTGGCTGACCGACAATGTCTGTTAAACTGTACATGGGTATCAGTGTCTGCAGCTTTGGGAATGAAAGGCACCTGCACAATGATATTTCTCAGGTCTCTGTCTGAGTAATTCTTTATTTGACCTGTTCTACTTCTCTGTGAACAGCTTTGTCCCAGTGGCTCTGCTCTCTAAATATAATAATTACACCTACGTACAGGATGATAAATGTAGTTATGTGGTGGGAGTAAACCCCGCAGCAGTGAGTGGTCTTGTTAAATGGATCTCAGCCAAGGTGCAGGGAGGCCCTCTAACCGGGACATTAGGGCCTTCTACTTTATTATTTCTTCGTAACACCATAAAAAAACACGGCAACAGTCATATTTTACCAAAACACCAGACAAAAACTCAATCAAAGCAGTTCTCCCTCTCTCGTTTTGCTGCTAGGGAACTTTGAAGCTGAATTCTGAATGAATTCTTTTCAATTTTAAGCTCACCAAAGGGAAAATAACTGTGACTTGTGTCAGGTCGCTTAAATATATTTTTGAATTTCAAAGGAATGTGTCTCCACTTCACGGCACTGTACAAAAGCGAAGCCAAAGTATCCCAAATATGGGAACTGCTGCATAGCACAGGTTTGGAGCCTAAGTTTGCGCAATAGTAATCACAAAGTGGGGACGCTGCATCGAGGTTCTGCCCATAAAGCAATCTGATCCAATCCAAAAGTCGTGAAATACCATCCCTTTGTCAGTATATTCAGGGTCAGATTCTGCAGTGGCGTCATTTTTAATGCTGACAGATGGAACCTTTTGCCGTGTTATGATACGCCACCGGTCTGCCAGACAGCTCCTAACTATGCAGTACGATATGCAGACAGGCAACATCAGTGT
The DNA here is from genome assembly GCF_008729295.1 of Plectropomus leopardus. Taxonomy (NCBI): domain Eukaryota; kingdom Metazoa; phylum Chordata; class Actinopteri; order Perciformes; family Serranidae; genus Plectropomus; species Plectropomus leopardus. Next base: position 24,355,852 of record NC_056483.1, read on the forward strand.
ATAACCTGGCCAGATGGCAGCAGTTGTGGCCGTATGATATGCCGCTGGACAGCGTCAGGGTGAAACGCTGCTGGTAATATTGTAATATACAAGAAACTCAAAGGTCCCCAAAAGATGGGCAGGAGGAGAGGTGGATTGGTCCAACAAACACCCCATAGCATTTCACTTTCCTTAGCTATGTTGAGCGCAGCAAAGATGATTTTTTTCTTAATCTAACCACGTTTTTTGTTGCCGAATCCTAAACATATGTGTTTGCAGCTTTCCAGAATATCAACAGCAGACACAAGAGAATAACTAGCATGTAATATATAAAAATGAAAGTCCATTGACAAAGCAACGATACGTGACAACTTGGGATTAGAACACGTTGGTCAATCACAGCTTTCAAACAGAACATCACATCCCATTTTTACAGCATGAAGTAACAAAACAAAACCACACATATCATCACAACTAACAACTGAAGAAACGTCAAGGTTATGAGATCAATGTGTTATACATGTACTTTGATGTTTTAGTTTGATCCGAGTCCCATCTGTTCAACATGGAGGGGGTGGTGTTTAGTGCAGCCAGCCACCAGGGGGTGATTGAGATATTTTGACTTCCCTTTTGTCATGTCGTCCTCCTTAATTACGGTATACTGTCCTTGAGTACCATTCCAGGCCCCTGGGACAGCCACTCAGCCTTGAAGCCATTTTTACCATTGGACACTCACAGTATTGAAGGGAAACAATCCCCCGCAGCTCAACAAGCACTCTCCTCAAAGGCTACCATTCCAAAGGAGATGTGTGTAAAATTGTTAACAGGACACCTTAAACTTCAAACAAGACCAATAATGGATCCCGCTATTTGAATTTTTTGTCCATGGAGGTTTAATATTTAAACTTATTGGCATATACGCTAGGCGAGCAGCTCCATAGGAATGAACTGGCACCATCTTGTCATTCAGTATCATGGAATCATTCAAATTTTTGATTAATACACTGAGAAAGGCACAATGACACCGGTTTTATTGAGATCAGCAGAAACTATGGGCATAATGCAATTTAATTTTTCATCATCATCATAACTAGCTTTACTATTCATGTGGGGCAAATGACATTTTCCTGTAACTGATGTTTTGTTCTTTTTTTTTTTCCTTTCTTGCATTTTGGTGACTTGCTATGTGCAGTATGCGGGAGGAGAGGCACAAAGGTGTCACCACCAATCCAGCCTCATGTGCAATTCAAGATTAGCTGTGTTTTATGGCATCCACCACCTGCTTCTCAGACCCATAACCTAATGCACTAAAGGGAATTGTGGGTACTGCAGTGCAGTGTTCCTGTTATTTTGTCAGGACAAAACCTGACAGCAAATCAACCTCTTGTGTCCTCTTGTGCATATTTGAGTCCTTCACTCAAACACATAAATAAATAAAACCTGTAACACTGCTTAATATTGAATTCCATCTTTACGGGTGCAGTATTTAGTGTAGATTACAAATGTCTGAGCATCATACAATCAATGTTTTTGTGTGCAACTGAAGATAAATGGTTTTGAAGTGACAAGTTTTCCAATAAAATTAAGGTAAACTACTGGCATCTGTGTTTGTTCGCATCCTACCATTGTTTTTGACAGTGCCAAGACCGTATATCACTGCATATAAGTATATTAAGTAAATATATTACCATGATTACCATGATTGTTATTTATTCTCTCAGGATTTGAGATTTATGGTGTAATTTTAGCTTCAAAAGGCAGCAAGATGTGCCATGACATACTGTATTTCAAAAAAATGCTGTCAGAAATTACCTGTATTTTTATTTTTTACAGTGTAAATTTCTGCGGCTAGCACCCTACAGTTATTTTACAGTGTCAAAACTGTAAATTACTTCAAAAGTATATTCCCGTTAATTTAAATTTTTTACAATATTTTACAGTAGAATTTGAGCTTTACAGCAGTGATGCCATTTCCAAAAAACATTAAGATTTACAATATTTTACTGATTTTTTGTTTGTTTTTTTACTGTGCATTATAGTGGGACCACAGTTTTATAGACATTTTTTACAATGTACATTTCTGCTGGATGATATGTTGCCAGAATCCTACTGTTATTTTACAGTGTAAACAAAGTAAATAAAATCAACAGTGTATTACAATTAACTTTATTACAGTATTTTACAATGGAATGTGAAATTTACAATGACTGGTTCCAAAAAGCATCAAGATTTTCAGTGGTTTACAGTGTTTTCAAATAAAAAAAAAGTATATTGCTTTTAGAATTTGGCCATAGTTTTGCACCAAATTGTCACAGTGTAAAATTGCACTTCAGTCTAAACTACAAGAGTGATACTTATATTAAAAGATGCATTATTTTCTGTCAGACACATGAAACAGACTGCTTGAATTACAGATGATCTCCTCTGTAGACAAGCTTTGAAGAGCTCAGTATCGTTCAAACATCCAGATCATCCACGTTAGATCATCCACATCATCCCTGAAACATCCTTGTGTGTGTGTGTGAGTGTGAGTGTCCAATCTTGACTCTATTTCTGTCACTTTTCATGTGAAGAATTGATTGTGACAACATGAATGTGTTTTAGGAGAGGCTGTCCCGAAGTGAGCGCTGTTATTCCCATTTGTGCACATCTCTACCCTCTCTATGGCCCCACTCTCCGGGGTGGCAATAAAACACTAGGCAGGTTTCCATTAACCCTCAAATTGCCCAAATTAAAATTGCGAATATAAAATACGCCTAATTGAAACATTTCATTTTTCAAAAAAAATGTACACTTGCATGAGATGGTATTTCAAGTGATTCAAGAAAGCCATATTTCGCAAAACTGCATTGCTTTTGTAGGTCACATGATGCTATTGCTATGTGCTTGGCTCCCTGGGGCATGATGCAGCAGGAGCTACATGAGGGGTTTTACTCCAACCGTCTTCTGGATAATGGAGCTCCTCATAATGTCCCACACACCCTGCAAGGGCAGCTGATTTTAGCTGCTTGTATCTGTAATCATGTTCCTTTGATCACAATATAGTGTCCATGACCAGAGACAAGGTTCGGAATGTGCAGCTACTGGTGAGTCTGCAACAGTGTGACGTCTGCCTCACTGTAAACATTGCACCAAATTTCACTGCCAGCTAAGTGTTGATGGAAGCCCAAAAGAAGGAAAAAAAATGATGCATTCCCAAATGTATCTGTGTTAGTGTAGACATGGCCTTAACCTCAGGCAGTTAGCTGTGAGGTCACAATGCCAAACACCTGTATCTTTAATAAACAGCTGAGAAAACTGAGTTTCCATTATTCCATTTTTACATTCCATTTTTACAAAACTCTGAAGACAGGGAGCCATAATTAGTGCTAATTACTGCTCATTTGCATGTCTGTGATAAGGCCCAGCGTGACCACAGTGTGAGTTCAGTGTGAGTTCCGGCTTTAATCTTGGAACATGGTGCCTCTTGTGTGCCTTGGCAGTCAAGCTGCATAACGTATCAGCAATACCATTTGGATATTATGTGGTAGTAGATGCTTCCAGCAAACAGTGATGATATCCACTTTTAAATAGTAAATATATAGGAAACTTTAGGTTTCTCTGACTTTCTGAAATTTAATGGGAAGATTTATTTCAAACTCAACAAAATGGATTTGTTGATTTGGATTAACTTATGTAGAGGAATAGTTTAACATTTGGAAAATGCACTCTCTTTCTTGCCCAGAGTAAGATGAGTAGACTGAAACCACTCTTACGTCTGTCAATTTTTTGAAAAACAGACCCCCTGCTGACGACGGCGGAGACTGTTTGTATCGTTCTGTTTGAATTAATCTAAAATAAAAAGCATATTAGTGAGAGCATTTATCTGTTTTGCACTATAAAGCAAAGGCTTCTGTCTTGCCTGTCATCACATCATGACCCGACATTACCTTCTGTTACCTTACCTTACCTAACATGCTGTGAAAACGTGGTATTTCACCTCAGTTACATGACAATTTCTCCATGATGGCCATGGAAGATTGCTGTTTCCATAATCCTAGATATTTGTCACTATAAAATGAAAAACACAATTGCATAAACATTAATTCTTTTACAAAAGAAAGCTAAGGCTTCTGTCTTTACTGTCATCATGCATTGACCTTATGTTACTTTACCTCATGTTTGGTGCAAGTATAGGCTTAGTATTTCTAAGCCAATTGGTATGTCTAATGTGGATGCAATTTAAGGTTTCGTCTGCAAAGCCATGTCACTTTACAGAATGTTAGGATATAGCCTGTGTTGAAAGACTCCTACAGGTCTGTGCTTTATCAACAGATTAATATCAAAAACCCAAATGGTTTAGAAAAGAGATGCTGGCAGGGCCTTACACTCTGCCGTATTGTAAAGGTGTGACAAAGCAAAGGAAGATGAACTGTACAGAGTCCAATTGGGTCAGAAGATGTCACATTTGTATGGCTCACTGTGAGAGCTTGCCCCTGTTAGTATTGTTACATTTTTTTACCACGTTGGCCTAATTATGTGGAGCAGTGGTGTATCATGCCAAACCATAAAAAGTTAAATGTGTTGTGTGAAGTCTAAAACTGACGTGTTTTCATAAAAGTAAAGTGTTTAGTGTGTTCATCCATTTTTTTCAGATGGCATCTAAACTCTGGATTAAAGTTCTGATTCCCTGCCTGAGCCTGACTGGGTTCAACCTGACCCACAAGGTCCAGGCCAGGCCGGGCTGTAATTTCTTCACTTCCCCCCAGGCTTGAATCAGGTTGGGTTCTTGCCAATTTACCAGTGGCTTTTTTTTTTTTTTTTTGTGAAATTGCCGGTTCTGGTGCGTAAATGTCAGGAGTTTTAATGGACTGAATAAAGCAGGAAGAAAGGTAAAGGAAGGGAGACTGCAACTGAGAGAGCGAAACCCACACACATCCACACGAGAAGTGAACTCAGGAGTCCTGCATGGAAGTTGGTGCCAATCCAATCCACCTCTCAACCCACCTGCCTGTCCTTTAAGCGCATTCACACTCCTTATATTATGTTGTTATCTGCAGTGCACCTGGATATACACCATTGTGGAAACAACGTATTTGGAGGAGTGTATAGTGACGTAATGATGTGGCTCTGGTATCAGTGGAATATCCAACTGGTTCTTAAGTGGAACCAGCTCTGAACCAGCATTAGCACGAGCACCAGCGCAGCGCCATCAAGGTCAGTTTGGAGGAAAGGTGGTGATGGAGATGTTGAACGGTGCCTTGTGCTTTCCTATGATTTCCTATCGGGGAATAGAGTGTTTATGATCTGGACATGAGAACAGGTTATCAAGGCTGGAGTGTGCATGTGCACCTGTGCCTTCAAGGTGTTAAAAATAGGTTAAGATGGGAAGAACACACATCATCAAGCCCTCTTTTGTTTCTAAATGATGAAAAATGGTAGGAGATCCAGTGAATCTTCCACAGCTTCAACCAAGTCCCTCTTGATAAGCTTTTAAGATCTCTTGATAACCATTAAAATCAGGACCGCAGCTTTAAAATCACAAATGCCCATAGTGTACTTAGTCTTAGCCACTGGCATAATTGTTGACCACGGCCGAGGAACCTATTATTGTTTGAAGAAGCATTCAAATATGAAAAATATAAAACTAAATTGATCTACACAGTGTTTGGACAGATGACCAAAGATTTAATCAGGGCCAGTGCTCTTTCTGACTGGGTTTTGATGGAGTATTAGCCTGACACTCTGCACACTAAGTTCATAATTTCATTTTATCAAGTTGTTCTTTAAAATCATCTGTATCAGATTAAAAAAAAAGTATTAAATTATCAGCTAGGTCCTTGTCTGATTTAAAACCATTCAGTTATACAATTCTATCACTTTTCCTCTGCGTACCTGTCATGACTGACATACCACCCCAGACTCTTTTTAAATCCTTGCTTTTAAACTTCTATTAAATTTTCTCCTACTATCTAGGTTGCTGTCTTTAATCTCAGCTCTAACGGGTCATTTTTTCCTCTCTGTTCTCCCCATCACTGATTTATCAGTTGATTGTGGTTTATTATTTGGATACAGTGGGGATAACAGTCTATTCCCAAAATGTAATATACCTACAAACATTAACCCCTAATTTCCGCCAGATCTGCGTTCAGTCTGGCTCCAATCCGTTACAGCAGATGGAGCAAATAAATTATACTCTAAGCTATGTGTTAACTTCCACTGGCTCCACTGCGTTGTGGATCAACTCCGTCCCAGTCCGGATGCTTGCAGATCAGATACGGAAGGCTTCAATTACTGCCGTATGCCAGAGCACTTTGCATCAATTCAGTATAAGTCAGACAGCAGCACAACACTTAAACATCCTGTTCATTTTCAGAATAAATAAAACACTTTGTGTTAACTACATTAACAAAACTTTCACAATGAGTGGATCCAGGTCTGGAGTCAACAGATCAGAGGTTTTCAGGTCACTACTGACACCATGGATGAGGAGAAGCTAATTATGGAGATGGTAAATCATAAAATTATCCTTTTTATAAGGACAACCATAGAGACGAAATGACGTGGAACACCAAAACGGCAGTTATGGGAGTAGAATGTAGTTATTATTATTATTATATACATATTATTGAATGTAGTTATTACTTCTTCTTCTGTAGTGATATAATGCTGATTCTGTAACCCAGGAACTCCTCTGTCTCTCAGACTGATCTGGCAGTGCTCCTGTGCCACACTCAAACCGCAAACGGTGGGATTTGATGGATGAGGGAGCATAGAGCAAAACCGCAGTTGAGCTGTACTGCAACGCATATGCAAGTGGTTGAAATCTCGGGTAAAAGTAAAAAACTTTCTCATCCCATGTCGTCACACATTGCAAGACTTCCATGTCTACATATTCTGCTCTAGGTATCCCTTTGTGTCTGCGTTTGGCGATCCAGGATGCCGCTGCTGACTCCGGGATGTCAACAAATGCACATTGTGGGATTACACTACAAAAGCATGTGGTTATGTCTAAGCACCAAAAGCACAGGGATTGTTAGGATTAGGCAAAAAGGAAGGTGTAACAATTATCCCATACTTTGTGAAATCCAGCAATACAAAAAAGACTCAACACCTGGCTGCAGTACGGAAAGCTCAGAGGCTAATAGGGATTCGGTCATATTGTGTCTTGTTGATCCCACTATCAAGGTTTCTGTACCCAGTCTCTATTTGTTCATGAGGGTTGAGTGAGCAGCTGATGAGGCCTGAAGTTGACTGCTCTATTTCACACAGTTAAGACATATTCACACTTGGGAGCTTCCACAGTGTTCTCCTTTGGTTATACAGGGCACAACACATTCTCATCACACAAACCAGCAAACACAAAATATGAAGTTTACTCAAAGTGGTAGAAAGTCCAATTAGGAGTGTGCTTAATATAATAATAATAATAATAATAATAATAAAATAATAATAATAATCTCATATTTTTTTAACTCATCGTTTGAACTTTTTTTTTTTGTAATTTTGTTATCTTTTGTCCTTTTCCATGACTAGAAAGTTGACCTCATGGGAAATTCCCATATCCTGGTGAATTCTAGTTAATGTGCTGAAGAATAGACAATGAGCCAGCAGTTATGCATGACATGTTCTGATATTTTACTTTGGTAATCCATTATAATTAAAAGTCCTGCCTTCAAACTCTTACTTAAGTAAAATTACATAAGTATAATCAGCACAATGAACTTAAAATGACTTTTTCTGTCTTTGTTGTGATCATTTCTGACTGATATATCTACTAGCTTGGTGTAAATAGGAGTGATCACAGGGGCAGTGAGGACCAGCGTCCTTCTGAGAGCTGCTCGGATTGTCTGCACAGAAAAGTGGAAAAAAGAAGCTGAATCTTGTTCTCATGTGGCTATACAAAGTCTCCTCATTGGAAACAATTTAAAAAAGTGTAACTAGAGCAGGAAAGGCCCAAGTATGCAGGCTTGACTCAGAAGTGAAATCAGCGAAACAGTTGTTATCATGATAAGATTAGTTCACAGAAAATCAGTCCACTCTGCAAAAGTACAAAACTGGTCAAAATACAAAACTGGTCTGAACTACAATAATTGACTAGGAAAAAACACGAGGAATTGCTGCAACACTGATACAAAGGATGCAACAAACTGGCAAGGAGAGGATGATAACACATGGACTAAATACTCTGAGGAGGGGGAGACAACAAGACACAGGTGCAGCACATTAGTCAAGAAATCAAACAGGCAGGAAAACAGGAGGGCAGGACAGGGCACAACACTTCAAATACAAGGGAACAGTGACAAAACTTTAACAACGAGGTCGGGGCATGACATAAAGTAGTATATTTAGGCAAAATAAATAAATAAATATATATATATATATATATATATATATATATATATATATATATATATATATTACTATTTTAATTTTGCTCTTGTTTTTTTTTTTTGTTCTTTTGTTTTGTTATATAGACTATATTTTTAATTCTTTAATTCGATTTTTAACTCTGTTGTGCCTGTGCACTTTACTGTTTGCCCTGTCCTGTCTGATATCTGTCAACGCATGGGATAGTGAGAAACGTAATTTTGATTCCTTTGTATGTCAAGTACATGTGAAGAAATTGACAAATAAATCTGACTTTGACTTTGACTTTATATATATATATATATATATATATATATATATATGTATGTATATAATGTGGAAAAAGCCCCTCAGTCCTTCCACAGTGGCTCTCTGTGTTTGTGTAACATAAATAAATAAATAATTTTCATTCATCTTTGTTGTGGGCCTAAAATGGCTCATATTCTACAACTGTAAAGTGTGTAGTTTGTATACACCAACTACACATGTTTTAACATGTTGTCAACTTTGCACAGATGGTGTTTTTTTTCAGGCTGAGTTTACAGTCTTTACACTTCTTTCCCTTCCCCATACATCATATAGATGAAATTCACTTCCTCACTCTGCTCCTTCAACATTTTTTAAACTGAAATGTGTGTCACATGTCTACTGCTTCGCTTCTTTAACCAAAAATGTTGCTGATCCTTCCCAAACAAGTGAGAAAAACTATGATCTCTTCACAAATTCAAAGTGACACAGCATGACTAATTGACTTACAAATGGTCATTTTGTGGGTAAAGTCAGCTATTCCTTATGGTCCTGCATTGTTCCCACCTTAGCATGGCAAGACTTGCTGAGATGTATCCATATGTTGACAATAGCTGTGAACGCTTCAACAACACCCCTGCAGACCTTCCTCATATGTTCAGTTTTTGACCTAAACTAAAGAACTTCTGGGCGTCTGTTTCTGAAAACTTGTAAATAATGTAAGAAATAGATTTTGAACCCTACACCCTTAATTCACTGTTTGGGTTCCATAAGACCCCACTATTCTAACCAGGCTTGCCGTCCGTTTTACTATTTTTCAATCTTTCTACCTTTTTTTCTTTTCTTTTTGCAGTTTCCAGGTCATTTTATTGTATGTTTAACTCATTTCTTGCTAATTTTGGGGTCATTTATTTTGTTGTTCATTGTCTCTTCCCATGTTTTTGAAAGGTATCAAGCCAATAAGCTCACATTTCAAAGGGTTAACCCACAATGGATTGAAAAGTGGAAGGAAAATCTGCAGGGCACATTATCCCAAAGCTCTGAGTTAAAATGACATGTTGGAAAGGCCTAGCTGTTTTTGTCATCCTTCCTGCCACCTTAAGAAGAGTCTGGTCTCTCTCATCACTGTGCGTCCTTCCTCCTTCTCCTTCTTTCTTCATCTTATCCTTAATTACCTCCACCACTCTCTCCTCCCACCTTTCCAGTCTGCTGCCTCGCTTCTTTCTCATTCTCTCTTTGTCCTTGATTTCCTTCCTCCATTCCCCACTCCATTCCCCACTCCATCCTCTACCCACCCCTATCTCTCCCTCTGTCTCTCTGCTTTCTTCCTCCATCTCTCTGACTCGCAGTGATCAGGGGAGGTCAAGAGCGTTACATGGAAGTGAAGAGGAGATAATCCTTCATATTAAAGCCTGTAAAAGCTGCTAATGCCAGATCAAATAGTGAGGTATTCACAGCCGGAGAGGCATGGACGACTACCGCTGATCACTATCGCAGGCGTGCTCAAAAGATGGGCACACTGCTCGCAGAGCCTTTGTCAGTCACAAAGAGTTAGCACAGCTCTCCCATACAGAGCTTTGTGGCTGGATTGAAATGTATCAGATACCTGGTTTCAGAGCTGTTAATGAGTGTTTACAAGTCATGTCCACATGTGAATTCCACTGAAATGTTTGGGAGGGGAGAACATAAAGGCTGCATTTCTACTTAGCAGAAGTTGAGTTCCCATTTTTTTGCATTTGATTGTAAAAAGTTGTGGATGGTACCAATGAAACTGTTTACCCTCTGTTGGGATACTTCGCACACTGATCTGGCACTAAATGGTGGAGCACTGCAGTCCGTTGATTGATCAGCAGAGAATCAACACTGTGTGCTCAGGGCTGAGCTGTGAGTGGTTTAACCACTGTTCATGTCATGAGTGGGAAGCACATTTCACAGGCTGCGTACTTAACTAGTCAGATAAAGACCTTCCAAAAATATCTGTAACTGTTAACATCCAGCACGTTTGAGGCACAATGTTGAGGTTTTGGTGTATTTTTGTACCTTTTTTTTTATTTATCTCTTGTTTTATTTACAAAAAAGACAAAACTTTATGAAATCAACAAAATAAGATCAGACACAAGCACATAAAAAAAAGAAGAAAAAAAAACATCAGAAATAATAGTAGCAATAGCAGTGCTCTCAGACAGTAAAATTTACAAATTATAGTTGTTAACATACTTATTCAGTTATATTTGTTACCCCCATACTTCTAACTCTTAACCATTCTTATTTCAGGTATATTGCTATTTGGGAGCAGTCCCCTATAAACACCTCAAGAGTTCCTCTGAACAAATGCAATAATCTCTCTAGAGGCGATATGGACGTAAGCTTCATGTCGCACACTACTTCAGGTGGCTCTTCGTCTAACCATATTTGTAAAATTGCGAGGCATGCAGCACATAAAGTAATTCTATGAATGTACCGAACCTACGTTTAAAGTTGAAGTCTGAACCCTAAATCTGACTTTGGACTGACAGCCAGAAACATACAATTTTAGGGCACAGCCACATGAGATGGCATAAGTACCACAGCTATTTTTACCTGACATATTGATGAGCACATAGGTCTGAAAAAGCATGAGCACAGTCTGGAAACACACACACACACACACACACACACACAGTTCTGAGCTGTTGAACATGACACCATTAGTCCATTTGTGTGCAGTTAGCAGTACAAGAAGAGCCGAAGCTCGTGGGCCCCATAATCATACTGAGTGGCCCCAAAGTCTGGGCATTAATCATTATAAGCAGCAGTGACAGGAAAATCAAAGACTTGGCCTCTACAGCTCTGCTCTCTGCCTCACTCACCCCAATGGACCCCAGATGCTCCAGCTGACTAACTGTAGACTCCCCAAAGAGAGAGAGAGAGAGCGAGAGAGAGAGAGAGAGGGGCATCATGCAGTAGTGTCTACCAGGAGGGAGCATCATTCATCTTTGTCGAGTGTACATGTACCGTTTGCTAAGCCATCATTGAATAATGATGTGTGTTGCTCTGCCTGGCCACACAGACACACACACATGCACACACACACACACACACACACACACCCAATGCATATGATGTATAACCTGTATGCTTAGATAGGCAGGTGCTCTCTTACACACACACACAATGCACGCACACTCTCACACAAACACAATGTATTCACACTCACACGCACACACACACACACACACACACACACACACACAACAAACGCACACACACACACACACACACACACACACAGCAGGTGGATCAACTGACTTCAGAGTTTGCAAAAGTATGTTCTCTCAAACAATTAAAAGTACTTGTCTGTAATTTTTCTGTCAAATATAATTACATTGATTCCATGTGTTAATTACAGCACGCCTACCAACATAAATTGAATTAACATTGAAAGTAAATGTGTCTCATATTACAACTGATTGAATCTTTTCAGAGCATTAGCAGAAATGAAATTTTCTTCTCAATCAGGATCAGTTATAAAGTCATTTTTACATGTTCAGTCATATCATAATATATCACCGCTGGATGAATTGTGTGATTGCTGCAATTGGAAATTTAAATTCTATTTTGACTGTTTTCCTACAGTTCTTGTTATATTCTCAGAATCCAAAGTTCACTTCTTTACAAGACTATACTTGTCACCACCTTAGAATTATAAGCTTCTGTCTGGGCAGTATCAAAATGTTGAGGTTTGCATTCCAAAAAGCATAAATGATGTCAACCTTTTTTGTCTTTTTAAAATTAAAAGACCAAAAATGCATTAACTTGGGCTTAACCCTAACTTCATGTAAATAAGTTGTCACAAAATAAGAAAATATGAATAACTCAATTTTGACAAAAATGTCATACAGAACCTCATAATTCTACGGTGATACAGTGTTGCTGTATGTTTTTAGCTGATTTACACAAATCCTGGAAAGGCCAAAGCGCAGGCAGAAGTAATCAAACCTCTATCACTGCAGTGGTATCACACATATAAAGTCCCACAGTAATGCACTTATATATGTTAAAGGTGTTAAATTCACAAACCTGTATTCCATCAAAGTCCTTTCAGCTTGGTTCATCCCCAGTAGATCTTACCCTCGAGCAACAATAGACCACTACAGGCCATGAAATCTGCTTGTGATGTACAGTTCATATTTTGCTAGCTTGACAGTAAACGCTTTACATTTTGTGGTAGAAACTGTGCTTGTGCTTGGACCCGTCCACCATCCTATAGGAGCCCTCACACTCCTTATACTACAATATTACTGGCAGCATCTTAACCTTTCGCCGTCCTGCTGCCTTTCATGCGGATGTGATAGGCACCATCTGGCCATCCACCAGTGTAAAATAACAACATGACTGGATCTGTTTAGCTGTCTTCTCACCTGATGCTGTCCAACAGCCGTTCATGCCAACACATTCTCATCCCAACTCATCACACAGTGCGACTCTGTCACCTTCAGCAACTACTAATGATGTTTAGGTGTCATTCTGCATCAGCTGTTTATGCTCCAGGATGCTGTTACGGTGTTGTCAACAAATGCACATGGTGGGACTTATCAGCATGGTCCTTATATTTGCAGTGTGGACTTTCACTATGGTTCGGATTAGGCTACAAAGTCATAGATGGTGATGTTTAGACAAAAGAGGCAAATGGTAAGATGTAGAAAAAAACAAAGAAACAAACAAACACATCCGCATGGGAAGGAAAGTGTGGCGGTTTGTGAATTATATGGAGTGTTTGGGACTTTGTGGTGTGTTTGCTTGTGGCGGGTCTCCCTCTCTGCTGCTGTTTTGCAGAGGCTGGGCGTCGCTTCTGAGTGCTTGAGCTCACGGCACACTTCCTCACCTGCACTTCATCTGCAGTCAACCCCTCTGCATATATACTCCAGCTTCAATCGTCTTTGGCGCCAGATTGTTCCGCCTGACACGTGGTAGATCGGCTGTCTCATTTAGAGTTTCCTCTAGTGTACCTTGTTTTAACTTTCTGAACGAGATTTTGTGCTTACTGCCTTTTTGTGTATGCTTTTTCCCAGTGCCTATCTCCAGCGAGCTCCAGTGATCCACTGCCCAGCCTCCCGCCTCTGTGCTCCGCCACTCACTTCCTCCGCCACCCCGGACTCCACCACCCTCCGCCTCACCAGCCTTACCAGCCTCACCAGTTTCAAACCTTAACACAAAGTCCAGACTCCTGAATGCAAGTCAGTTGATTGCGGGACCAATCCACCCCGCCAGCCGCCCGCCCTATAAGTACACTTGCTTCCCTTATATTACATGGCTACGCATTACATGGCAGCATTATTACCTCACACTTTCCTTCAGCATTTCGGCCATGTTGTCAGGTGACGACGCCAACCGGTTCCGTCCGGCCATGTTGTCAGGTGACGCCGCCTATACCCAGTGCAGTGCCAACTGGCTGTTTGCCAGCGTACAATAATAATGCCACCAGTCCAGACTGAGTGTGTCCTCATCTTGGATGCGGACATTGTTTTTTTTGCGTCATGCTCTTGTGCCAAAAGCACTTTCAAAGTGGCACTAATTTACAAGTTTGGAATAAGAACAGATTGAGAATGCGTACATTAAAAAAAAAAAAAAAAGATTATTATTTTAAGAACATCAGCAGGCTTTTAAAATAAACAAAGACTGGTCAACACAAGTGAGAATAAACTGTCACCCAACCATTAAAAATGGCTGTTTTCTCAGGTCCTCAAGAACGGAGGCACAGTGTAAAGCCATAGGGGTCTCTCACTTGAAACAGTGATTTCTGCCTCCACTTCAAGTTAAAACCTCCATCAGTCACACAAACACAGGGCTGACTTAAATATCACCGCTTACACCTAAACACACTATTAAAAAGTATAGTTACACACCGCCGGGTAACAAACTCAAACTTTCCATTCTAATCAAACAGGGGCCGTGACTTTGTGTATTTAAAGGATGCATTCATCTCCCTGCTGGCATTATCTGTGTGCATGAGCAAATGTCTGATAATAAGTTGTAGAGTGACTCACTGCAACCCTTTTTGTCTCTTCTTGCCGTGAGAGCGTAGGTGGCTCAGTTCAATAAGCAGCAGTTCGTGTGAGTCAAACACGCAGAGGAAGAAGATGGAGAAGAAGAAAAGCAAAGTGCAACATTATCTGCAGCAGATAGTTCTTTTTTAAGAAGTCTTTGTGGTGTGATTTGTCACATGACAGTAAAACTAATTTAATAATCCCAGTGTCTATTCTGCTCAAAAGGTAACATTCAATTAAGCAAATTCATCAGGTAACCAAGTGAAGATTTATCTCAGGACACACTTAGCATACAATAGGCCTGTATTCAAGTTAGTGAAGTAACCATCCTGTTTCGATCCCATATGCAGTGTTGTGAATGCATGGACTGCAGTATCAAATTATTTCAAGATTTAATGAAGACATATCTAATGACCCTTTGTTTATTTATTTATTTATTCATTTATTTTTTGGTGGGTATTTTTTTTTTTAACATTTGGCTCTATTTTGTTGTCCTTGCTTGAACTTGAAACAATTTGGCTAAATTTCATTTTGAAAACATTGTGAGGTTAGGAGAATCTCAAGATGACTGACCCAAAAGTTTACAAAACAAAACAGATAAAACAGAAAAGAAGAAAAGAAAAGTACCATAAAAAAAGAAAGACAGTTAAAAGCACAAACAGAGAAATGACCTGAAAGAAAAGCTTAAAAAAGATAATTTTCTGTAAATGTGTTTAAACATGTGTAACAGGGTCAGTCATACACTAGCAATGTGTGTATTCTAAATGTATTATTGCCATAATTACACAAAAACTGTGTATGTGTAAGTTTGTTTTATTTATGTTTGGTTTTAGTTAATACCTGACCATTTAATCTTCCGGGTCGGTAAGTGGAACCTTTGTTCCAGGTTGTACCCCTACGGGCACATTATGGTGTAACGCCGCCTTTACAAGTAGCGTTTTCGCGCCAATTCGCTTCCCTTTTGTGCATTTTTTTTTTGCAAATCTCCTTTGACCTGTGTTGTATTGAATGTAGGTCACATGGACACTAAGACATCATATTTGATGTTAAAACTGACAAACTTCATTGTTTTAGGTATAATACACACAACCCAAAAAAAAGGACCTAAAGCCATGCATTATGTCTTCCTCACAGAATGGTTCTTTAGCAGTTGGGGATTCAGTGTCTTGCCCAAGGACACCTTGGCAGTGCCTAGGAGGTGAAAGGGCTCCTCTCCAGCTACCAGTTAACAAGAAAGAACTAGGACTTGTAAGGGGGTACATGGAATTCTTAATTAATAGCTCTCAATACTTATTCCGGCACTGATCTTATCCACCTTATCAAAGCACTGACTGGACCCATCTGGTAATTGATAAAAGGTCAATTACCATTTACTTTGTGCAAAATAATGATTTCCTAACCACAGTCCATTGAATAAATGTGTTTGAATATGCATCTGTTGGTGATCCTTGCAGATGGTGCAGATAGCAGTGGCAACAGAGATAGCAGTTGCTAATCCCCTAATCCCTTCTTTGAGCACCTGGCTGTCTGTGATACAAAGCCAATGCACCTCCAGTCCACTGCATCTTACCAACAAACATCCAGCATCTGGATAAAACCTCTATGACAGCTGGTACTTATCTGCCAACTCTTCATAATAAGACCCATCCCCTCCACAGCCTCTCTGTCGCCTGTTTAGAAAGCTTAACCTGGATCACTTGTTTTCACAGTCGTACTCTTTTTCTCTCTCATACTGTATCTGTCTTTTTGCCTACCTCATGTTTTCACAAGTCACAGGTAGTTCATTTTTTAATGCATGAGATGGACAGATTTTTAATTATAGTCTAGAGATGGACCTGTTATTTAAAGCTACACTTGGTAACTTTTATGAAAATAACTTTGTTTTGTATTTGCTGAAACGGGCACTATATTCTAAAAGAAGTACATGAGACAAAAACCTATCCATTCTCCTCTTTCTACTACCTCCAATAGCATTGCTAAAATCAGTCAGCGGCACGATCAGCAACAACCAATCAGAGCAAAGGAGCCTGTTTCTTACATCAAATATTTATAACATTTTGGTCTGTTCTCATTCTGAGTTCTTAAAATAACAGCTTTGATGGTGCTTTTGGGGTTAGATCGCAATGCCAAAAAGCCTCCTTTCAGGTCTACATGAACGTGGCTGGATGGCGTTAGGTAAAACGCGGCTGGACAAAACTGGTTTCAGTGTTACTGTACACAAGTGGATGCACGGACAGCACCTGCTGTGTCCATATGATATGATCACGGTCACAGAAAAACTTAACTTAAAAAACAAATGTCTTTTTACAAACAAACAAACAAAAATATTTTTTTGTCAATCAAAGCTCACAGCAACATACTGCGTATACTTGACAGATTTGCATAGCCTTAAGATTAATTGATCAAATGTTCACATGTTCGATTAAATTCTTAATGACCGATTTATCGATCACAACTTAATTGTTATCATCCCTAGTAGTGACTGAAAAAATGAGATTGCAGATACAGGCAGCCGAAATTAATTTCTTCTATTGGGTGTCTAGGCACAGCGTCAGAGATAGGGTGAGGAGCTTGATCATCTGGAGGGAGCTCGGAGTAAAGCCGCTGCTCCTTTGCATCTCGAGACAGCTGAGGTGGTTCAGGTGTCTGATCAGGATGCCTCCTGGACACCTCCTGCTGAGGTGCTCCACGCACGTCCAACTGGTAGGAGTGCCCGGGGCAGACCCAGAACATGCTGGAGGGATTATATATCTCATCTGGCCTGGGAACAACTCAGGATCCCCCAGGAGGTTCCCCTGGACTACTTTGGTCAGCCCGCTGCCCCGGTGGCCTGTATGAGCAGATAAAAATGGATGGATGGATGGAATGGACAAAAAATATAAAGTAGTTCTTAAGTCTGTGTGTGTGTTGGGGGGGGGCATACTGATGCAATATGACACCTATACACACACACACACACACCACACACACACACCCTGGTGTCCCACCGTGCTATGATGCTCATTTATTTAGTCTCCAGCAGAGGCACTTTGTCACCGGTTCAAATAGCAGCAGAGCAACTACAGTACAGTTATGATGGTGTGTGTGTGTGTGTGTGTGTGTGTGTGTGTGTGTGCATAGCCTAATATAAGTAGGTGGTGATGAATGAAGAAGGATATTGTGTTTCAGATGCAGCCATTATTCGTCCTCAGCATCCAGACCTTCACTCCTCCTCTCCTCCACTCATTCATCAGTTCTTCCTGACACAGCACACACCGACACTTTCTCCAGACATTCTGTTTCTCCATCACAGTGTGTGTATGTGATCCCTACATTCTTCAGTTTCTTATATCTCACTTGAGTATGTGTTTTGTAAAACATGCAGATATTCATTTACCAAAGATACCAATTGATATCTGATATATTAAAGATGTCAAGAATTATGCAGAGGCAGAACACTTTGTATGCAAAACAATTTAGCTTTCCTAAGTGATTCTTGTCAGAAAGAAAACTGTTATAGGTCTGTTACCACTGGGTGTCATCACGCCTGCAAGAAACTACTGCATAGTTGTGACAGAACATGGGCGTGAGATGTAGATTTTCTCACACACTAATTTTTGGTAAAAACTTACATGTACTGTTTTGTAACTAAATGTCATAATTGAGATAACTCAAATAACTTCTTGAAAATCTTTCAGCTAATCAAGAACTGTCAAGTAACCATTCTGCTCAAATGACACATATTTTTATCAAGATTATGTATTTAACCCTTAGGGACTGTTTGGTGAATTTTATGCACTTTTCACTCAATTTCAATTTTGGATGTGCATATGGCATAACATTTGGCAAGATTGTGCATTTTTGTTTAATCTGGGAATTTACAGGTCAGCTCCTACAAAAAGTCTAAAATACTAAATACATTGTTTGTGCCACTAAAACCCATTCAAACTGCAATTTTTTTTATCCCAAAAGCATGCATTGTATTATTTATGGGTGTTATTCTGGGCTTTTGCCTTGATATTTGTCATCTTTACTATTTTCCAACTGATTTTTTTTCATTTTTTTTTGGCTAGGCAGGCAAGGAGGGTCGTTGAGGGTTCCAACAAACCCTAGACTTTCACCTGGATGTGCATTCACTTCCCATATGGGTGTAGAGCCAAACCATGATGGTTTTTTTTGCTTGTTTTTTTTGTTTTTTTTCTAAACCAAACCACCCTTGTCTTTGTAGTCATCTGTGTCTGTTGTGACAACAACCCTAAGAATGTGAAGGAGGCCGTCAAAGCTGAAGGAGGAGGCTTTTTGGACTTGGTTGGCCTGGAGGTCTCCTGAAGCTGCAGACAGCTAACGCGGGACCAGAAGGTCGCCAAAGAAACTACCTGAGTATAGGAGGACTTTGGGAAAGCTATGGAAAAGAACTCTCTGTTTGCCTTAATTAAATTCTTGCAAGCCATTGGACATCTAAGAAAGGGAATCATACAATCATATAGTATCATATATACAGGATAAAGTACAACAGCTTATTCCAGTCCTTAATCAAAGCTACATGATGTTTATGCTAAGTGAATCACTCAAATTAAAGACTCTATACTGTAAAATTGGACAAGTTGATTTTACTATCTAAATCTAGGAAACCTTTTGCCTTGAAAAAAGTAAGTAAATAAAAATATTTCTTCAAGTTATGTTTAATTTATATCCAACTCTAACGCTAAGTTAATTGAACATTTAGTTGTATTTATTTAATTTTAATTTGTTGCAACTTAAACAAGACAAGTGAATTTCTATTCTATTTTTCATAAAACAGATCCTGCAGATCGAACTTCATCATTGCTACTGTTGCTGCACCTCTGTCCTCTGTATGAATTATTGTATTGTTTTCTTTTCTGTCTTTCCTTTTTATTATGTTCTTTATTTCTGTTGTCTGCTACCTGCCAAGGGACTACGGATATAAATTAGTAATTCTGCAAACTCTGGCATATTTACATTTGTATTTTATACTGATGTTCATTAATATGCTGTGTCCCTTTTAAATTGATAAATAAAATCATTGGCAAAATCCTTTTCGCTATGACCAAGTGACCAAAGTCAGACAAACTTCACTGAAGCTGCTAATTTACTTGTCATGTATAGGTTGCAACAACTTAAACCAATTAAATAAGAACAACATTTTAAGCAAACTTAGATACAAACACTTAGGTATAAACTAAACACATTTCAAGACTAATAGTTTTATTTACTTTTTTTTAAGTAAGATTTAAGTAAGACAAATTGACTGATTTTACAGTGTATCTTAATGGCTTGACTTTTTTCTCATTGTAAATTATGTATCATGTAAGACACATTTCAATTTTGTCTCTGATATTTTGGAAACTTCCCAAAGGAAATAAATAAAAATAAAATAAATAAATAAATAAAGTCCTGTGGGTTCGACAAATGTCGGACTGCCCAGCATGAGTTTGTAATGACCAATGTGTTGGTCAATGTGCTGCCATCAAGAAAACATAACATAAAATAAAATAAAAAGTTAGTTGACAGTTCTGTTGACAACACAGTGGTGCCAGTGAGTGTGTAAAACTCATTATTTTGAGTACTCTGTATTGGTCTATTCTTCTACCTGTTTTTCTTATTAAACAGAAAACAAGTATTTAGTCATGTGACGCTAGTTAGTCCACTGCTCCAATGATAATTCATCACATCAGATGTGAAAATATGCTGATCTGCAAGATGTTTGTCTCCACTGTTTCTCTCATTGTCGCAGCTCTCACTCATTCTCCAAGGAAGCTTCAGCAACATTACATAATGTTACAGAAAACATGCTGAATAGCAACAAAAGGAACAGGGAAAGTTAGGGTAATACTTGAAAAGTAATGTTAGGCTTATTTGAACACGTCCTGACGGCACGTTTGTTGTTACTTGAAAACCTTACCTCAGTGAGACCACGATTTTTTTTACAAATCGGTTTGTTTATATCGAAGTTAGCCAGCTCAAATGGTTGACAACACTACACAAAAAAATGGCCACCGCTCTGAAAATGCTACTACAATGGTAGTGTCCATTTTACTCTCATTCTGTTTCTGCTTTTTATTTTACAAACATACACTGTATGAAACATCATAATACCTTTTTGAAGCCTGTAATTCTGCATTTCAATCATCGCCATCTTGGTTTTTTGTACTAGAGAGACCGTACTTGGATGAGCAGGTCTGTATTTATAATGGAGCAAAAGAACATACCTTCAGGATGTCTAAATACCCTGGTATATATTATTACTGTGACACTACTCAAGTTTACCTCTGCTCTGATCTTCATCTCAGTGAATAACCAACATGTTCCTCATCCCAACTCATCACATGGTGTCGCTTTTACATCCGTATCTGCTTATGACATTTCAGGTATTGTTCTGCATCAGCTGTCTATGCTTCAGACAACATGAGCATATGGCAACCAAAGCAGGCGGTGAACAAACTAACATGCTGGTACAGATGATTAGGATTAGGCAACAATGTCATGGATGGTTCAGTTTAGGCACAAGAGGCACATGTTAAGGTGTAGAAAAATCAAACAAAAACATCACATTCAGACTGGAAGTTAACTGTTGTTTGCGGGCACCATCCACCACCCCTCCCCATGTTCTTACATGACATCGTCCATGTGAGTGTCATTTTGACACACCTGGTGCCAACTGGCCATCCTCTGGCGTATGATAACAACACGTCCGGTTCTGTCCGGGCGCATTCTGACCTGACGCTATCCAGCAGCATTCCATGTGGACATGCAGGGTGCCCTTTGGTGTCACATATTTACACCGAAAGCACTGACAAAGTGGAGGTATTTGTTGAGTTCAGAATGACAGTGGACTGTAAATAAGCAATATCATCCACCTTTATTTTGGAGCACGTTCATTCCGGAGAAAAAAATCTCTCTGACATGCGTCAACAAAATGCTCCAGACTCTGAGAGGGATCAACTCCTCTTCACTCAACCGAGGCAAAAGTCAAAAGCCAGTCTGCCAAACAAAACCCACAGTGAAACCAAATATTTCCTTTCGAGCTGACTTTTTCTACCTCTTGCACAAAAAAAACAGCAACAAATCCTAAACATTTAGCAAAGCATCTCCCCGTTTCCAAGTCACACCCGAGTGAACTCACGATGAGCGCTCTGACGCGATGAGACAAGGGTGCATTTGATCAAATTAGTGAGCCGTTGAGCAGATCTGTGGTTGGCTGCCCTCACAGCCATAGGGAGAGGTAGTCACTGACGCTTTGATCTCCCAATTAGGTGTATTTAGAGACGGTAAACATGTAACTAGAGAGATAATGAGCCTGCAGTGTTTAGCCTTTCCTGCCCCCCTCTCTGTGTCCACAGGCAGTATGAAGTACAGAGTCTAATTTGGCAGTTAAATGAATATGAACTGCTGAAGTGTGACAGTGTAGCCTGTGTGAACAGGCCAGGTCCTGTTGTTGTTGTTTGGATCGTCTCTCTCCTTCGTTGTCTACCTAATGTTGCATTCAAATAATTGTCAGGACAATTTGACAGTGAGCACAATGACTAAAAAGGGGTTTGAACTCTATTAAATCCACAAACACAGCAAGCCTGTAGTTTTCTCAAGGATTAGGTTGCTCCTGATCTAATTTATCACCCATGAATGACAGAACTTTTTTTTTTTTTTATCCAGTACTGAAACAACAGCACACCATCCTTCTAAGGAGTGTTCATACTAGAGCTCTTGACTTAGAGAGTGACTATTTTTAAAGAAGAAATCTTTCACGTATAAATGAGAAATTGAATTTAGAAGCAATAAATCTCACTCTGGCTTCTATCATTACACTCAGTTGTTTTCTGTTGCTACTGCTGAGCTAATGTTGGCTGATACATTTCACACAGATATTCCTGTATAATTGACATCACTGAGTCAGTTCACTTCACAGATTGTAATACATTTCAGTATTCAGTAAGACATAAGCAGTGTCCTGGTGGTGTAAGTTTAAAGAAGTATTTCACAGATATAAAGAGGGTCCCATAAAAATAGAATGTCTATGCAGTAAACACACACATATGATTTTGAAATTGGTGCCATGTGACCAGAGAAAACAGAGGAATGTCTGCGAAAGAGGTTAAAAACCTACAACTACCAGATTGGGTATTGGGTTGTCTGTCCCCTCCCCCTCACTTCTGATATCCTGTCATCTGCCTCCTGTCACCTATCTAAAAGTATAAAATTCCCCCAAAAATGAATAGAAAAAGAGCCAAAGTGTACCTCATCAAAGGTGTTGTTTCCTGCTGGGGTTTCCTTCCCCTCGCTGAGTCAGGTCGCTTGATGACTCCTGATGTCCTCAGCAAATAATTCAAGAGAATCTCTGGGTGTGAAAGAGACGTCATCCTGCAATCTCCAGCTGTTTAACTTTCACCTTTGTCATTCCCATTCATTTGTAGACTTTTATGACCATGATGAGTTCACCCTCCTCTGACCTGACCAGAGGTTTAATCATCCAGAGTAGCTGAAACATATGTGTGGGTGTGCAGAGCCTTCAAGTGATGACCTCCACCAATCAGTCAACTTGTTGATTTCACTGTAAACAGAAATGTTATCCCTTACATGTGATCACAGGTCAAAAAGTCAGTCCAAGGACATGTCAGGATGTCAGGACCTATTTCAACACAAGGTAAGTCTGATCCAATAGTATGATTGTTAATAATCTGCCTACACTTGGCTTAAAGCCCCCTCCAGTAAGTTTTATTTACTGCTGAACATTTAGTTGGATGTAACTTTAATCCATAACCATAGCAATGGGACTGGAGATACAGTAGTTTAGAAAACAGCAGTAAGGCACTAAATGTGATGAATGTCAACAAAAGCACATGATGGCATGGATAATTAGGATGAGACAAAACAGGCACATGGTAAGGTGTAGACAAAAACATCACATTTAGACAGGGAGTGAACACCGGAGTCCTACATGAAAATCTGGGTTTGTTAGATCCATCCACAGCCCCACCTGCCCATCGTATAGGGACCTTCATTGTTACTGCCGTCATTTCAACCTGATGCCGTCCAGCGGCATATCATGTGAACCTGTCAGGTTCAACGCATCTCAACTGATGCGGGCTGTCTGTGTATTATACTGGCGTATCCTGCAGACGCATAACGTGGCTTTTGGCATCGAGATCTTGCACCGAAATCATTGCACAAAACAGTGGCAGTATTTAAGGTGCCGTCCGACCGTCTGTTATAATCATAACATAACCACTTCTGTCTGGCCACGTTCTCAGCTGACGCCATCTAGGGGTGTAAAATGCAGACTTGGCAGGTTCTTTTTGGTGTCAGGATTGCACACTAAAAGCAAGTCAAAGGGGTAATATTTGATGACTTCGGAATGAGAATGGGCTGCTAGCAATCACTAAATTTATTATTTCTGGTAGTTATGTATGAAATTATGCTGATAGCTCTTAACTGTCAGTATTATAGTTACGCTAATATTCTCTTCTGCTTGAAAGAGCAAGGTCAGCCATCGTTAAATTCATCATTTTTGGTATGACAACACACTAGATAGCTACAATCTTAGACTCAGGGAGCAAAACACACACACACAAAACTGTGTAAATATGCTTCAGCATATTTCCCAATAATGTAAACATTATTAGTTGTTTACAGCTGAGTTTGACTGACTTACTGATTGATTGCCTTTAACTGACTGAAAAATATATAACTGCACTGCATTCATTACATGTTATGATAGTGTTATATGTCTATGTCATGGATGCGGCATCTCTTCCTTTCTATGGCTGCAGTCAGTCATGCAGCACTCGGATGACTGTTGTACTATTGAATAGTACTGAATGTTTGTGTGTGTTTGTGACAAAGACTGTGTGTGATGAATTGCAGTAAACATTGTCCTTGGACGAACAAAAAAGATTATGACAGCTATGAATGTTGGGTGTGATATCAGCACTGCTTTACATTCAGGCTTCATGTCACTGCTGAGAGCTGCCAGCAAAGCACTTATTTTCAGAACCCAATGTTTTTCAAATTATCGTAGCCAAATTACATTTTAGGTAAAAAGCAGATATATGTTTAATGAGATTATTTAAATGTTATTATAGGATGTCATTTATTGAGTCAATGGGGTGAAGACACTTCCAAACTTTGGTTACATGTCTTCATATGAGGAAAATAGCAGAATAATATAGAATAAGCATGCTCTGTGCTACATACCATGTCCCCGGTGCTATTTATGATCTGAAACAGTTAAATAAAAGTTTTACAGAGAGTTGTTTGGGTTTTTTTGCCTGTATGTCCAGAGGACACATACACTATGAATGGACAGATGGGTAATTGATAAAATGTAGTATTTTATTTCACTTCACTGTTTTTCTTTTGGGTTTTGTGTTTCAAAATATCTGTAAAAAATATGCAGAAGTTGTTTGGACACAACATCTGCACATCTTCATGGATAAAAAAAAAAAAAAAATCATGCATGTCTCGGTGGCAAACACATGGAATTGTCTTGTTAACCTTTGAGGTATAACAATGCTGTTGAGTTGTTTTCTGCTTTTTATTAATTGTATATGCTCTGCTCCCTTCAACCACAGAAATTATTTTTCACTTTGACAACTTCAACATCAAGTGTGGAGGAGTGCCCAACAAATACAAATCAACAGAAACTGGTGTGTGTGTGTGTGTGTGTGTGTGTGTGTGTGTGTTAGTGAGTGGAGCTCAGAACAATGTGTGCTGTTGGCTTGTCAGGCAGGGATAATTAACAACGAATCACAAAGAGTCTCACAATGCAGCTCTGATTACATGACAAGCCAACACTCTGTCACCATAGTAAGAGTATCAATGCCATGCACATACAGCACAGCACACATGATTAAATACCACATGTGTACTATTTATATGTACCCATGTGGCCCCCGAACACACACACACACACACACACACACACAAACACACACACAGACACGTACAGCCATTATCATCTACGCACAAACCTTCTTCTCTGCTCTGTAATAGTAGAAGTGCTAATTAACAATGTTGTTAATTAACTGACAGTATCAGCAGTTTTTCTCGAGAGCTGCAGGTCAAAGGTTACATCCTCGGACAGTTTATATCATTAACCAACATATGGAATGCAGTGCAATTTCACAAATCATATCTAGAATTACATGCTGCAGTTATTGTAGATATATGCTGTAAATTCTTTTAATTTCCTTCTCTTATTCCTGTTTTTCTTGTTTTGTTTTTTACATTCATGAATATGCACATATTAATTCTAATTTCATATGTGTCAGTTAGCTAGATTAGATTATCTCAGACATTTGTATTTTTCACACAAATCTACCAGTTAAGTTCTAAAACAACTAGTTAGCATAGGCATTTTTTAATTTTAACATCAGATTTACAGAAGAGAGTAAAGTGCTTAATGGCGTCTGATGAGAATGTGCACGTACAGAACCGGTGGCGTTTTTATGCTACGCTTGTAGATGGCCAGATGGCATTGGGCATATCGCTTGCAGCATCACTTGAGAAAGAGGTGTGCTTGAAACGCTGAAGGACGGTGTTAGGAACAACGCTGCAGTTAATCATGTAATGAGTTGATGAGTTGGGATGAAAACGTGTTGTGGCGCCAGATTAAAAGTTATTAGGATTAGACTGAGGCTGACCAAATAAACTAACCAGCCAAAAGAGATGTTTTCTTCAAATTGTGGACTTTCATTGCAGTTACAGTTAATAACTCATTTGTTTTGTTGCTATGTGTTTAATTGTTTGTTACTGTTATTTGTTTGGTTGCTGCAGTGAGGGTGTACCCACGCAAAGATCTTTAAATTTTATATTTTAACCTCCATAACATTTTTTCTCCCAATTACTCACAGTGGGTGTCATGTAGCGAGCAGAAATGCATTCTTTTTCTGCACTATAATCATGGTTACAGGACTGACTCCTGTACAGAGGAACACTTAAAAAAATCCAGTCCTGTCTTTTTAATCCTCCCACTTCAGGTTGATTATTCTATGATTACTTCACTTGTGTGCACGCACCAATACTGGCTGGGGATTTTAAAGATTTCTCTTGAAAAACACAGTGAAACTAATTAAATTAATTAACTAACTAAAAGTTACCGATATGTTTGCTAACATTTTCTTCTAAACAATGAATTGACAATTTGTAGCATGTATAAATTAAAGTTTTCATTGTACTTTTAATGGCATCTCCTTTCATATTAGCATCTACATTGAATGCAAAGGGGAAAAAAAAGTAAGTTCTGATAGTTTATGTTGAGTACAACATGAGCGGAGAAAGGGAGGCTGTCAGTTAAAGATAAGAGAGAGGTATCGCTAATTGGGTACTAATTACTCAGTAAATTGTCAAATTAAGCTGGCAGTTAATTAGGCTTTGCTTGCACAGCAGTCTTTGGGAAGATATTTCGTGTTTTAGGGTCAAAAGGAAGATGTGGGAGTGCTGTAGAGGCTGACAGGGTGGAAATGAGGCCTTGTATGGCGTTGTAGGTTATATACCTGTAGACAGTGGGAGTGCAGCTGTGCATGTGTGTGTGTGTGTGTGTGTGTGTGTGTGTGTTTGTGTGTTCAGTGTTCAGCCATTGTCGCCTAACGCTAGGTCATCACCCTTGTAGTTTGTGGTCTGGTTTGATGGGACTTGAAGACTTAGTTTCTGCCAGTTATCCAGAAATATCAGCGCATCAATCAGTCTTGCACTGTTTGTATGTTTTCCCACGAAAAGTTTTGACCCAAATTCATAGATATCCCACATAACGATGAGCCAGTAATTCATCCATAACTCACATATTTTTGAGGGCTGTGATCCTGTGACCATTGCGCTGATGGGACTAAAGAGGGAAGCGGCCCCGAGTGGTACAGTGAAGTAGGTTGGATGGGTCACAAAAAATAGGACTTTCACCCAGGAGACCGGTGTTTTCTAATCTGAAACTTTGAGTCATTTTAAGGTACATCCTCACCATTGCTCTTTTCCTAAACCTAACCACAATAATTTTATATCAATTACATAACTTTACATCAAGGACTTCATTCATCAAGCACTAGTTCATATGATTTAATACACACTGTTGTACAAGGAAACATTACTTAAGCATGAAATGGGGAGAGACAGCAGAAGACAAACCAAAGGGCTGCAGGTTAAAATCAAACCTACAGCTGCTGCAGCAATGACATAGCTTTTGTACATGGGGTGCCTGGCCTACCAGGTGAGCTATGTGGCACCCCACTTCACCAAATAGGGACAGCTACGGCTATACCTATACTTTGTTACACCATGTTCATGTTACCTAATACATTTTCTCACCATAGTAGCGACTTGTCAATGAACGGCCCCTACTGTTCTGTTGAAGAAGCCATGGCCTAAATAGAGTGCTGCAGGGATGGCAGTTCTGTGTAGGCCACCACGGAAGTTGGCATTGCCATTGCATCCTTCTGAAAAAGCCCGGGATTGTTCCGGTGGAATTCGGGATTATTGCAGAAAATGAGCTCTGTGGCAAACAAACATTTATGATACGTATGCACATTTGTTCAGCAAGATAATCTTAAGAAATCAAATTTCAAATACTAACATAATTTTTGTCATGGAACAAAATGTGAAAGTCTCTTCAGATTGTGTTAATCACAGCTTTTAGTGTAGGTATCTAACCAAACACTCAAAATCCACTGATTTAAACAGGAGAGAACTGTGAGTACTAAAATGCTCACTCACTTCAAGGTTGTAGGACTCATTCCAGCACGACTAGACTTACCTTTAAGCCATAACATTCAAACAGGCGAGTTATACTAACTTTTATCATATACAGCTGTAATGAATGAAGAACAGAGCTATAAACAACACAACCATGTATTTCTGCTGTAAAGATGGGCATATTTATATGGGAGTCCTTCCTGTTCTCACTAACTCATCAAGTAGCACCGCTCTGTCAGGCTGTGATGCTAGAGAAAATTTGTGTATCATTCTTTCAGTTAATATTCAATTGAGAATCAAAAAACAATAAATTAAAAAAACGGGTTGTTTTCCATTTTTTCCTTTTTGAAATTAAAAAAAAAAAAAGAAAATTAGTTTGTATTTCAATATATCACGTTTGTTAATCTGGATCAAATAAAGGAAAGTTGAAAAGCCACCTTTGCCCATTACCGTCAGGAGGACAGCCAGACAGCAATCGGTGCGTCCACAGGCAACATGTACGGGTGACATCACCTGAGGATGCGACCAGATGGAGCCAGTTGCATGCGCGTGAAACTCCAAAGGACAGCATCAGGTAAAAACTCTGCCAGTTAGAATGTAATACAAACGTGTATAAGAAGCGTGTGTGCTTATAAGGTGAGTCAGTGGATGGGTCCCACAAACAACCAATGTTTGTGTGGGAGCAATGTTGTAATGTCAAGTGCTTAAATAGATACTTAGTATCTACCTAGTTATCTTTCAGATGGGTAAAAAATCCAAGAACGATTTCACTTTGTTTAAAAAAGACCAGTGAAAGAGACCTTCAGTCAGAGACTCCAATTAACAACAGCAGCTTGGAGCTGGCCAAAAAAAAAAAAAAAAAGCTGTCACTTATTATTCAAAATGTGAACTACTGGTCAGGCTTGGAAAAAAAAAGAAGAAAAAACAGTTTTTGATTTGTTATAATCTGTATGGAGGAAATTTCACTGTGAACAAATTCAACAGGTTTTCTTTGCTGCTAATTTAAAAGCCAAATGGATGAATTACGACCCTGAAGCATCTGGGAAAGGGGCTGTGGTCTCGGCAGTAACACAATACCGTCTTTGGTCTGTGTGTAACGTGTAATACTTGTGATGTTTCAATAGCTTCACAGTGCAGCACTAGATTTTATTACAGTAATAGGAATGTATTTTGCTCATGTCAATTCCAAACTATTTCCAGGCCCAGAGAATTTTTTTTTTTACTTTTCCAGGAATTTCATGACCATGGGAACCCAAGGGAATTATTATGTAGAACCACAGTGGATTCAAATGAAAAAATGAAACAAACAAACACATAATCAAAGACATGAATAAACTTTAATTACCACAACAACAGGGTAGTTCTGGTAGCATAATGGTTAGAATGCATACCACATAAACTACCAGCATCTCTCTCTTTTTTTTTTAACAGCAACAGTACTGCTTGTAATGAGCAATGAGAGTAGAAATGACCCAGTAATTAGCAAGAAATTAGGAAAAAGTGCAAGAACATTATCTGAGAATAAATTTTAAGTTGAAAATGAAAAAAGAAAGATATAATAATAATTAGTGAAATCTGCTTTTCTTGCAGTTTCTGAAACATTTATTACCACATGGCTCATTGCCATTTTCCCGTGGTTTTGAAAGAAGATTAGTAAACAGTGCAAGAAAATTAAACATAAAAATGAAAAAAGTAATAAAAGAGTAATAATACATTTAAAAAATACATATGGACATTCTGTAACATAATGTTGAATATACAATTATTAAAATTATAAATATTATTTCTGCCTTGCTTTTTTTTTTTCCTGGACATTTTTTTTTTCTATCTTATGTGAAATTCATTCATTCATTTTCCGTAACCGCTTGTCCTCGTAAGGGTCGCGGGGGGGCTGGAGCCAACCCCAGCTGTCATCAGGTGGAAGGCGGGGTACACCCTGGACAGGTCGCCAGACTATCACAGGGCCGACACATATAGACAGACAACCTTCTTATGTGAAATCATTTTTTTAAAACCACTGTTTTCTTGCAGTTCCACTTTTTTATCATGTGTCTCATTGACATTTTCCCATGATTTTGAAAGATTAGTAAACAGCACAGGAAAATACCAGAAAATCAGTGTTAAAATAAAAATGAAAAAGACAATAAAATAACTTTTTTTAATGAAAAAAATGTAATATGCAATTATTATATTTGTAAATACTGTTTTTCTTCCTATTCTTTTTTGAAAGTAGATTTCTGATCTACTTTTTTTCATGCACTTCCTGTAACATTTATCACTTAGTGGCTCATTGCCATTTTCCCATGATTTTGAAAGAAGTCACACTAATTTGCTCAGGGGGTCAAAGGTTTAAATACTTGTTAAAGGTGTCTGAAAGCAGCTGGAGAAAAGTTATGTCACTCTAGCTTTCAAAGGGTTGATGTGATCTGCAATAAAATGTAAGTATTCAACTTTAATCATTACTATCTCATTTCTTCCATGATGTAAACAACTCTTCCCATGCGGGACATTTCTGATGTGCATGAGAGGTCTGAGATGAGTCCGTGTGGAGGTGTGTGACACGGAACTCTGGAAGAAGAGGTGTGATTGAAGGCAGAGCTCATCTCATTCCAAACACCACTCCTCTCCAACACCAATCACCAAAAACACACCTGCTTGTTGTTATGTTGCTGCGAGCAGTATGAAAACTCCCTATGAAAATCACACCTGCGGCGACTCAAGTCCCTGTCGCTGTGTAAGTGGCTTGGTCTCCAATTACACGTGCGAAGTCTCCTTACGTCGTCTCACACACACACACGCACACGCATAACCTGGAGCAGTGAGTGGAGGTTAACGAGGCCTGTCAGCACCTTGATCTATCCCAGGTACACTTGCTGCTGCTGATGTGGCTGATGCGATACTTCGCCCTGACTGCGCTGCACACTGACATTCATCTGGAGATTTGGTAATTAGCCTGCACTGACACACTATGTGCACACACACACACGCACACACACACACGCACAGATCTGCTACCATGTATCAATCAAGGCATCTAACAGTTGGGTAATTGGAACAACATGAGGAAAAATGTACTTGTCAGTGGTAAAGAGGAAGGAGAGGAGCTGGAGGACTAAAGACACATGGAACTCTGAAAGATACAGAGTGAGACTTTGTGTCCACATTTTTCTTTTCAGTTGTGTGTGTGTGTGTGAGAGAGAGAAGCCTGTATTTTTCCTGTGCTAAACAGAACATTAGTTCTAATTAACACTGTAACCCCCCCCCATCCCCCCCATCTTTTGTTATCTCTCTCTCCTTGCTTGGCCTCGGTAAGCTAATTAACAGTTATTTATCCGTTATTTCTCAAGCAGGAAGGCAACAATCCCCCCAGAAACCTAGCCATGATCTTCATATCCACCTCAGTAATCCCACTCAGGACACACGCTCTATGTGGCAGGGGTTGCATGGTCAGAGGCACTGCACACACACACACAAGCACACTCATTTTTATTGTTGTCCTCCAACTCGAGCATGGCTAGTTATCTGAAAAATAATGCACATGCAAGAAGTGCAGCTGTGTTGCCACCATTCTCACAGGATCTGCACATTGCCAGTTTACATAGTGATAGAAGGGGTGGCATTTTCAAAAAAGCTGACTCAGAAACCCAGTTTTCAAAAGTTTGCGTTTTGTGGCCCCCAAAACGCAGTTGTTGTGTGAAGGAAAGGTCAAACCTCGACAAAAGTTTAATGTTTCATGCAAGAGCTGTTGCTGTGTAAACGGTCCCTCAGACAAGGCATGAAGCATGTTATCTTTTTCTGTCTGCATTAAAAAAAAAAAAAGTCATTAGAAGAAAATTTGAAAAGTTGATTTTTGCTTGAAACATGTTAAAATGATCTTGCTGAAAGGTTTTACATTTGTGTTAAAAACAAAATGTGTTTGGCTCAATAATAGACCGAAATGAACAGATAAGGTGGAGAATTTTTGCAGTGTGAACATAGACAGGATATTAAAAAAGAAGCCGAGAGAGTTCAGGAAAGGGTGTGTGTGCCTGTGTGTGTGTGTGTGTGTGTGTGTGTTTGTGGGGATGCACTGCCTAAGTCATATTGGCATTAAGAACTTTCCTTTATCTCCTCTTCCACCTAGAAAAAGAGGCCCTGCAACAATCTGAGGCAGCTTAGCTCCCAGTGCACAATAAAGAATAATGTGATTCCTGTTTACTCAGATATCAGCTGCTATCTCACAGCCCCCCCCCCCCCCACACACACACACACACACGCTCCACAAACCATCCCCCACTCCATAAGCCCAATGGCTGCAACAGTATATTAGACAGCTATCTGGCATCTACAAATGTCAAGAGAAAGAGAACGGCTGGCTTCTTGTGAGAACGGTGGGGGGTAGGCACCCGGCAGGCTGTACATATGCACAAAATTCTTGGTTTGACAAGTAAAGTTCACTTATGCAATATTGAGGGGCGGTAGTGTTGAGGGCTTAAGCAAGCAGCTGTCAGTCTTGAAACATTTGGTAGAGAATAGCCTAAGTGTACTGTGACTATGTGTGTGTGTGTGTGTGTGCATGTGTGTGTGTGTATAGTGCCAGTCAAGTGCCATTTTTTTCTCATGCCAACGGTAGCATCTTAAAGACGGCAGTAACACTAATGCACAATGACAGCACTGACTTCATTGAGGAAGGAATATTTCAGTCACGGTGTCAAACATGTTTGTCTGTCTGTGTGTCACATACAAACAATTGCAGAAAAACAAAACAAACAGTCAAAATCATCACACCTCTTAAAATTACATTTTTATTTGCAGTAAAAGGAAAGAATATGGTTAAAACCTGGAAAAAGAAAATATTTAATTGACAATGTACTGGGAACTGCAGCTAACCCTACTGGCAAGGGATGGAACAACAGTCTGTATAGTTGGCGCTTTTACCATAATGCATGGGCGATGTCAACATTTGTGTCACATTTTGAGCAGCATATGATATGGTGCCTGTCAGAAAATCTATGAAAAAGACATTTGTAATGAGCAAATTAAATTAATTCCACTGATCTGATGAGACAACATTGTTATTTTAGGTCACAGTGAAAGGGTCAGCTCACAGGACATCTAACTTTAAACTGTGTGAGAGATTTGCAGCTCCAGAAGGTATCATGGTGCAGACAGGCTGAACAGAAAACAAATTTGCCAGGACAATTTTGGAGCTGGTTTCTGGACTGATAAAACATCTTGCACGTGACTCACTGTGAGGACACAACATCACTCTGAACTTGTTACATGGTGCCGCTTTGCCAGTGACCTTCTGCGTCTACCTATGATGTTTTAGGTATCCTTCTGCGTCAGCTACTTACGCTCCGGGATGCTGGTGGGATGAAGCAGCACAGACCTTATTTTTGCACAACAGTGCAGACTGTCATGATGATTGGGTTTAAACAACAAAGTCACGTATGGTAAGAAATGGTAAGGTGAAAAAAAAACCCACACGCATCCACACAGGAAGGTGATGGTCACATAGAGGGAAGTTTACCACAATTCAGTGATACACTTCCCAAATCGTTTTGATACAAAGCTGGTTGAAAATCAGCGAAGTATTTGAAACAGCCGATGGTGTAGGGTCACAGTTTTATAGGTTTGAGTTTAGTGTGGGTCTTACTGTGGTTTCGTTATGCATCATTTTATTAACTGCAGGAAGTGCAAGCAACAGTCTATAACTAGTTTCCTTCGAAGACACTCTGTCAGCCCAGAGTCTAACTCTGGCTCTCAGATTCATTAACTGAAGCGGGCAGCGCTGTGTTCTGACACACACAGCTCTCCACACATACACACACACACTGTGCCAGCCAAGGTGTCGCTTTCAGGCTCCGTTTCAGCGGCTGCACCTCGCACGCATTTTGCTTGTGCGATCATGCGTGCTTGGATATAGACATTGTCATTAAAATGCTGAGGAACCTTTGTATAATTTCTTGGCAGTGAATCAACAAGCATTGTCATACCTAATTCCTAGAATGTGAACAAGGTTACGTTTCTACACAGCGGCGTTATTCATGAGCACCTCGACAAGGTTAGCTGTGCGCTCCAAACCCACAAAAAGCTGTTCCCACGCCAGACAACAGAGAGGTGAACAGAGACATCGCTCCCAAAACATTTCAACTGCTGACAGCTGAATATTGGCGACTGCTGGCCCCCTGGCATTTCAAATAATGCCCCTCTGTTCTATTTACATTTTTTTTTCCCGCTGGTGTTTTATTTCCTCCCCCTCCCTCCCTCCCTCCCTTCATCCAGCGCCCGTCAAACGTGTCCGCAGAGAGAGACGCTGAGCGCCTGTCATGTTCGCAGCCTAACGCCTCCTTACTCATTATGCACCAGTGACATCATTACAAAAGCAATCACAGGGCTGTGATAAACGCCAGGCTAATTAAAAAGACAGGCTGACGAACTAACTAACAAATGTGTACGCTGATCCCGTGCAGTGCTCACATCTGCACACACACTGAAATATACCAGCCATGCTGCTGCTTCCATTTTGTGTTTGTTAGTAACATCTTGTACATCTGCATCCTTTCTTGGAAAACATACTGTTCAGTTTTAGGACCCCATGTGTGCCTGCAGTTTCCAGGACTGGATTCATCTTTTATATCCCATAATCACATGATGTTTTTCTTAGCTTGATTAAACTTTACTTCCAGGCCTGTGTCATGTCATCCTCAACACATAGTCTATTAATTATAAAGTTTGACAGCATAGACTGTATAAAGACGGACAGCATGCTCGCACTTACCACCACGGAACAAAACTGAAGCCAAAGTATCCTAGATATGGCCACTGCCATCTTGCAACTGGTGATATCATTTGGAGCAAAAGTCTGCGTAGTTGTGACCTCTGCTGATAGCAGTGCCATTGATAGTGAGGACGCCAATTGACCAAAGTGTTCTCATTTCAATTCATCACATATTGCTGCTCTTCATTTACAATACATATTATGCTGTAGGTATCCTTCTGTGACTACTGTTGATATTCTTCCACTACCTTGACATCAACACAAGCACATAGTGGGATTACGCTGCATGTGGTTATGTTTAGGCAACAAAAGCACATGAAAACCAGCATAGTGACAGCAACAGACGCACATGCTGGCGCGGATGGTTAGGAGTAGGTGAAGGATGTACATGGTAAGGTGTGGAAAAAAAAGTCACATTGAAATTCGACCCAGCCACCTTTCCTTCCATGTTAGTATGTATTTTTAGGATTATGCATCCTCAATAGTTAGTTTAAGAGTCTATGTCTAACTCAAATAAAGACCTACCCATATATAGTAAAGTCTTAGTGCCTGCAAGTTGACAATAGATACCTGAGATGGACCAGTGTCAGCAAACTTAGTAACACAAACATGTTCCTCACTTCTCAGAAGAACCTTAGTTCCTGTAATGTTAGAATTTGATCCCAACCATCTACGTCATGATAACTGCATAAATACCACTGTCTTTTCTCTGTTCGTTGTCGAACGGCCACTTTCATGTTTCCTTCGTTCCTGTGTCGACCCAAGTGCTCGTAATAAACGTTTCCTGATTGAACCTTCAACCGGTGTCTCTGCTCCTCAATTTTATGACAGAATATCATCCTATCATTTTGACATTGTTGGTACGATGGTATCATGTATCATGTATGTTGTGGGCAGAATAGGCATTAAATAAATCATTAACATCAGGCAACTAAGCTTACGTCCTGATCAGACTGCATTGATAGATACTAAACCAAACACGTTTAGATCGTAAATTCCCATGGCTAAATAGGAAACACAAGGAATTATACATTGAACAGCTTACTGAGTTTTTAAAGATGCAGCACAAGAGAGAGACGTGACTCAGATATTGAACTCTAAATGTAAACCAGGAGAACAAATTTCTGAGTATGCTACTAGATTTCAAAAATGTTGGAAAGAACAAGCTAAATTAGAAATTACTGAGAGAGAAGATCCCTTTTTTGTTTCAATGTTTTTAAATGGCTTAGATCAACAAGCAGCTTATAGCTTAAAATTATCCGCACCTGATTTACATTCCTTGAACCCTAATGCCTTACTGAGAAAATAAGTGAGTTAGATGCTGTAGGACTTTTTACACAAAGAGATCCTAAAAAACAGGCACTCCAAGTGACTGAAGAACAATTTGTAGCCTTCCAGCAAATCCCAGCCAGAGGCAGGGGTGTAAATATAAGACCTAATGTCATGGGCCTGAGAGGACCCCCTGTATATGGACAAATTCCTAACCAATTTCCTAATAGAGGAAGAGGCTAACAGACTGCGAGGCGAGACAGACATATGGTGTTATTGTCTCAGGCCCAGCCATTGGGCAAGAAACTGTAATTTTAGAAAGCAGAAGGAATTCCAAATGGGGAGGAAGCAATGCAACCTTATATTTACGGCTCCCCTCAACCTGGGAATAGGATTACCTCACAAACGAATGCTTTTCTCTATGGACAGCGGCAGATAGTAACTGAGTCAAACCAATGACAATTTCCTTCTCAGAACAGACCAAAACACTCAATGTGGCAAAAATAGGACAACCGACACTGGGACCTGGATGGTTATTGCAAAGTTATAGTCACTGCTCCACAATTTTATATTTCTAATAAACCTTCAGAAATACCACAACTACGTCCACAAGTATCAGTAAAAAAGATCCCATTTTTAGTAGATACTGGTGCAACAATTTCATGTTTAAGAGAAAAAGATTTGAAATGTCCCTTAAGTAAACAATCCATCCAGTCTGTCGGTATCAGAGGTGTCCCACAAACTGCGCCATTGTCTGTTCCATCACAGGTTGACATACGCACAGATATGGAAGAAGAAGAAATCCCAATGCATGATTGTATGGAATTAATTAATTCAACATCCAGTATAAGGACAGATTTACAGCATACTCCTCTAGAGGATAACAATCTTGTTTTGTATTGTGATGGATCCTCCATGCATCCAAATGATAAGACTACCTCATCGGGATACGCTATTGTTAATGACCAAGACTGCTGCATAGAAGCTTATAAATTACTAGTGTCATCAGCACAAGCAGCTGAATTAATAGCATTGACAAGAGCTTGTATACTTGCAAAGGATAAGGCAGTGACAATCTATACAGATTCAAAATATGCTTTCTTTGTTGCTCATGATTTTAGTAAAATATTCAATTCAACATTTGGAGCTTGTTAAGGATCTTTTGTCAGCTATGATGCTACCCTCCCATATTGCTATAGTAAAATGTGTAGGACATTCAAAAACAGACTCAGATGTAGCAAGAGGTAATAACTTAGCTGATAGGTATGCTAAGGAAGTAGCTATGAATCGCTCTCTACTTCCATGGATAAACACCACTCTGTCAACTGTACAGAATGTTGATCCTCCTTTTCACTATTAATGATTTAATCTCATTTCAAACACAGGCAAATGATCGGGAAGTACATTTATGGCAAACGAAGGGTTGTTACAAGGATGTTAATGATTTATGAAAGCCAACAGACAATGGGGTGCTTTTGCCAAAATTAGCTTTTAATCCCATAATATCGTATGTTCACGGGATGAGTCATGCAAATTATAAAGCAGTAACAAATTGTTTCTAAGATCATTTTTGCTATAGGTTTGGAAAAAGATGCTAAAATTATTTTTCCAATGATGGCTAGTTTGTGCTAGATGTATCCATGTTTAAATCCACCAAAACATGATAATCTACCTACAGGCCCCTTTTCAGTTGTTACAGATTGACTTAACACATATGCCAAAATGTAGAGGTCCTCATCTTTTGGTTATTGTTGATAGGTTTTCAAAATGTCCTGAAGCATTTCCTACCAGAAAATAAAATTACATCTCAGGTAACTAAACAATTAGCGTTGGCGCTAGGAATTAAATGGGATTTTCATATTCCTTATCACCCTCAGAGTTCTGGATAAGTAGAAAAAACAAACAGGACAGTTTTCGATGTTTGTCTAAATGGTTTACCACTAGAGGAAAAAAGGATTCTTGAAGCCAACTCAATGATAAGGCACTTCTATAACACCAGGTTTTATTTGGTATTGTGGATTAAATTTTTACCTCCACTATCTAATGGGACGATGTGTGTTATGTTTTCTAAATGACCTACATAGTTGAACCTGTTGAATTTTTGCCCACTCATGAAAATGTATCACGACAAAAGAAAGAGCTATCTGAAGTTATGGGATACATACATCTTAAAAATACCGACCCACTGTATTTGGCTACTCGTTATTACGCGCTGCCAAATGATTATCAGCTTTACATCCATTCTCAATTAGTTTTTAAAACTATTTTTTGGAACACAGAATTACAGTATGCTAATCATTATCTTATAGCGCTGACAAGACACAATGTAGCTTTAATCACTAACGCTACTCTTATGGGTTTCCATGCTATTGGTTTTGAATTAGCTTTACTTTGCAGATATGCTATTGACAACAGGATTGCTCTAGATGCTGTGACTGCCTCTCAAGGTGGAGTTTGTGCAATTGTAGGTGAGGGATCTTGTACATAAATTCCCTCAGAGTC
The DNA here is from genome assembly GCF_008729295.1 of Plectropomus leopardus. Lineage (NCBI taxonomy): Eukaryota > Metazoa > Chordata > Actinopteri > Perciformes > Serranidae > Plectropomus > Plectropomus leopardus. The sequence continues at coordinate 24,394,660 of NC_056483.1, forward strand.
AGAAGGTCTAGGTAATCTGACTGTTGCAATTAGAAATTTAGAGGAGATACAGGAAGGAATTGTCAGGATTAGCAGTGACACAAGAGCTACAGCAGGTCATAGCGGTTCACATATGGGATACAGTTACTAAATTCTTTAATGGAAACCTTACAGTCGCATGGCTTTTGAGTATTATGGCTCCCATATTAGGTATTGTTTTAATAGTTGCTGTAGTAGTATGTTGCTGTTTTCCTATTCTACGTGCACTAATTTTGAAATCTGTTTCTTCTCTTACATACGTGACCATGATTCAAAATCTGGTTAGAAACATCAACATTTATCCCCCACCTGAGCCGGATCGTCCACATCCCTGTCTTCTGATACTTCTGACGATTCTGTTGATAATGTGGACTAAGCAACATTCATCAGTTACATACATATATACATATATTATATGATTCTGTCTGATTTATCACTAATCTTATGTTTTTGACTATCCTAGGAGGTTGCTACTCCATATAGGAAGAATCTGAAGGAACAGCTCCTATTCCCTCATCTTTAGTTTGGTAAGGTATAGGTGAAAGAGGGAGAATCTAAACATGTACTTTGATTTTTTAGTTTTGCTCATGTCCTGTCCATTAACATTGAGGTGGCGTATGTTATGAGCTATACTGCAGCCAGACACCAGGGGGCGATCTAGATGTTTTTGCTTTATTATTAGGGAGCTGTCATGTCGTCCATCTTTATAAACAGTCTATGCTCAACGTGTATGATAATTATCGTATCTGTACGATTATTTTGCATTATTTTGCTGTACAATGTACGATCACTAGTTCCAAATTTGCTGTAATGTATGATCATTTGACCATTGTGAAACTTACAGTAAGCAGTTGGTTTAGTTTACCCGTCTCATTTTAACTCATTTCATGGCTCCTACATCTGTGTTTACGCATCACTTCTCACATGATCTCGTTAAAGCCAATCACGTTTGGTGTAGGCCATGACGACATGAACTTTCGTCGAGTAGTGCTGCTGTCGTTTGTTTTCGTAAACACTCAGCCGCCGTCAGCATGCTGGAAAACATCCCTGACATCAGCTGTGGACTAAGAAATAGCTTCTCTCTGAGGAAGTGGGCATGGGTAGATTTGTAGATGTGTCAAAAAGTTGTTTAAATACTAGTTTACTAAAGTTATAAATGTAACCTATTTGTTCTTATGACTGTCACCAGCATACAATATTTTTTCTCAAAAAATTATAATTTTGAGCCTCTGGCACAAAGTACAACGTGTAACATCTCCTGGCAACGCTGGTCCTAAATGTTGCAGTAATAATGTTGCAGAGTGCTAACTGAAGACAGCTGTCACAACATCGGTCTCAAGATCCAGGATTGTACAAAAAGTGTTTAAAGGAAGAACCCATACGGATTGAATCCTGTCTGTTGCTCATTGTTCACAGTTCATCCATGGAAGCTGTATTTCTTGTATTTTCATTAGTTGGGGAAGTGAGGATATTAAAGCTTAGGAGGTTTTAGGTACCATAAGGCCCTGAGTCTTTTGACCTTTTCAGCACGCATTGCTGCTGTTGTCTTTGGGTGTGAGGGAATTAAAGGATCACTGAGGGATAGCTTGTCAAATCTAATCAGTGTGAATCAGGGAGAGGAGTTCCTGAGGTGTGGGCGGCTGCAATATGAGGTGTGGGACTATATATACCCCCTCTTTAGGTTTCTGCAAAGGGCATCCCTTTAATCAACTGACTGTAGAGAGGAGGTGCCGCTGAAGGTAAAATCCACCTTTGAATATTCTTGTGATCAGCTGCGGGCGTCTTCTCTCAGCTCACTTACGATGCTCGTTAGTTCTGATTCAATGCCTCTAAATATTCATCTGAATAATGTGGCTTTGTTTCGGGCCACAGAAGACAAACAAACTGATTTGAAAGCTTTTCCAGGTGTCACTGCCTTTGATTGTGCTGTAGAAGTGATCGATATTACACACTCTACTGGATTTGAAAAAAAAAAAAATTCTTAGGCACAATCAATATACATAAATACTGAAAATTTGTTTAACTGTTTGAAATCTGAAACGCAAATTGGCTTGACTTTTTTTTTTTTTCAAATAAATGTAAAGAAGGCAATAAGCATTTAAACACACAAAAAATATGGGAAAATTAGCTAAAACAAAAAAGGTTAAAAAAAAATTAAGTGACCTTTTATAAAATTGAGTGAAAAAATGCTGCCAAAATATTATAATTCTGTAATATAATTCTAAATATGTTATTATGATAATGATTTAGTTTTCTAGATTGTTTGGTTTTTTTTCATTGTTTTTTAGAATTAATTTTCTAAATCTATTTACTCTTGCAATTTGAGGTATATTTCTTGCCAGGTTACTAATTTCCTTTTTCCCCCCATGTTTTTAAAAGAAATCAAACCAATTTTCTTAGGGTTGAAATGTTTAAATACTTGTGACAGGTGTCTGAAGGCAGCACAAGAAATATTAAGTCTATCCAGGTTTCAAAGGATGAAGGTAACAGTTCATCCAAAAACAATATAAACTGTATAGTCCTGTCCTCTTTCAGCTCCATGGTCCAAAAACTGCATTTAATGTTTGTAAAACTACCAAAAATGTTTTGGAAATTCATGTGCAGCACTAAGTATCCCTTTGTTGGTTCATTTAAATTTGGTCATAACTATTTTTGTGAAGTTATTGCTATACACAGCATTTCTTGTGGAATTTTGTTGTGCATACATACACAAAACAACTTCCTACATAGTGGATAATCCTAAAATGCTTTGTTTTGTTCAGCCTCAACTGAATTTGCACTCTGTTTGCTCTAAAATAGCTTCACATAACTAACAAACTTTTTCTTGGACCATAGGCCGCCAAGGGAGGTGAGCACTATGTACAATTCATATAGTTGTTTTAATCAACCATTCCTCCAATGTACTGTGCTGAAAATAATACAGCAGTTCAGAAGCTAGCCTATAAATGAGTGGAAATACAGAACCACAATTTTTCAGATTCGTCCTATGTAACAGTAAGAGACATGCTCATAGATCCACTATGACAATATCTCCAATACTGTATGTGTTTTGTCTGGATTCATTATTTAGATCCAATCACAAGCCTTTGCTTTTACACCACAGGACAAAAGGATTAACAATGCAAAACCAGCCATCACTTACGGCAGCCTCATCAATGGCCCTTAGCTTCCCAGCTGATACAGGATGTCAATATAATGTCAGAAAGACATCAAACTCTTATATCAGACAAATGTTAAATTTTGGTTGGAATGAAAATTTGGTTGCAGCTGTCTTCCCTGTCATCACATCATGACTCTTTACCATATGTTTTGTGCAAACGTGGTATTTCAGTGTAACAGCTGCGGGAGATCACTGTTTGCACTAATCTAAAATAAAGACCATAAAAGCTAGAGCATTCATTCTCTTTACAACAGAAAGCCACATTTTCTATCTTTGATGTCATCACTTTTTTATCTTACCTTATGTATAATGCAAACTTTCTATTTTGCTATAATTTCCTGGGGAATTTACTTGACAAAGCCACAGGAGATGGTTGTTTGCATAATCCTGTATATATCAATCTATAATCAAGCAAAACAAAACAAACAAACAAAAACAATAATGTGATATCTAGGATGACACTTGTAATGATGTCATCATTTTACAGTCCTTTTACGGTGCAAAGGAACGGATGATGAATCCATCGCAATGCCTTTGCACCCTGCACATAAAAATGAGCATATGAAAGCCTAAATAATTTACATAGTTGTGCAAAATCTTCTGGATCAATATGTGATGAAGAACATGTTTTGTTCTTTTTTTTTCTTCTTTCAATACTTTTAGCAGTTATTATGGTTTATTGACTTTATTGACAGCTTGTACAGATTTTAGAAATATGAAGCATTTGAAGATATTTCAAGAAAGAACATCACAATCAGCAAAAATACCAATATAGGCAGTGCATGACAGGCTTAGACTGCCAAAAAATGCATATGACACTTGCCTCAAAAATCACTAGTCCTCCTTTCATGTCAATTATTTAGGAATTGCAACTGTGGAACAAAAAAGAATCTTGCAAACCGGCTCACTATTGTTGAATAATGCGAAGTAGAAAAAAATGGAAACCTAATGATGATTGATAATGGAACGTTGCAGAATACTGGTTTCAAATTGGAAATACAGGGGAAACATTCTAGGTTTTCCAGTTTGTAAAAAAAAAAAAAAAAAAAAAAAAAAAAGAAAAAAGTTTTGGAAGAAACAAAAGACCAAAGGATACAAATATAGATTTTTTTCAAATGAAGCAAAAACCAGCACCTACTCAAACACATGTCCAACCCCCCCAACTAACAAACACACACACACACACACACACACACACACAGGCCATGCTTATTGTTGTGTTGTTGCCTCTGAGACTGCAGCAGCTGTCAGTGTGTTAGCGTGTGAGATAAAACCAGGAGGCTCAGTGATACAGCGGGGATCTGAAGTGCCAATTAATTAGGATGAAGAAAAAGAGTGTGCAAGTATGCTGCAAACCCACTGCATCAGCACAGATGTGGAAAGCAATGTTTCTGAAAAGTGTGGGCTGGGACCAAATAGGGCTTGTTTTGTGTGGAAATACAAGTGTTTTTTCATAATGATGCACCGTTCCAGGGTGAAAGACTACATTCGTCATCTGTGGCTGAAATACTCAATCTTGGAGAGAAAATCTTCATGTTCTGTCCTCTTTTAACAACACTTCCTCAAACTGCGACAGCATTTGGTGATTTAGCAAACCACAGCAGTTTACCTGCACCAGCCACATTAGTAACAGTAATTACACTAATGCTTATCATCATGAATTTAGCGGCAAAGTAGTGCATGAATCTCCTCATATACATTTGTCGTAATTTGGAACAATTGTTCAGCTCCATATTTAAGTTCCTCTGTGTTTTAATAGAGCAGAAATATGCAGCATTAAACTGTGCTAACCACTACAGCCTGCCTCTGAGGCTTTGGAAATATATTTGCCAAGCTTAATTTGAAAAATACCTTGGAGGAAGGGTATACGACTCGAGTGGAGGAGCAGACTATTTGTGTTTCACCTGCTCGCAGCGCTCATTTATGCAGAACAAATCCAGTGAGGGGAGTTTTAGCCTGAGCCAGTCCAAAATACAGAGAAAAGTGGTTTGAAAGATATTACCACAGTTTTCCTAAAGTCTACATTTTTATTTTGCTTAAACCTCCCAGTTTTATTCTTCCTTGTAGTTTTACGCCAGTAAAATGTAAACTGGGTAAGAATAAAGTAAATGCTGTCTGTTCACAGATGAGGCCTTTTCTTTATAGTGGGGGGGTGCAGAGTGATGGCAATAAGCCTGTGCATGGTCATACTGACTGGAACACTTAGACTGACTCAAGTGACTGCTGGAGCACTCTGTACGGGGACGGACCAGTGATCACACTGGATGTTTTCTAAACTCAAAAATGATTTATCTTTGTTTTTCTTGGAAAACAACACTTAGCATATTTCTGATCTGAGAATCTGAGCCTTAACAGCACAGTAGATGGGTTTCCATCACAGATTTGTGCAAAACTTAAATGAAATTTTTGAAATTTCAATAAAACACAATTGCGGGACAAGTGCGTTTCCACTGATTGATATTATGTGACTTCTCTCGCATGACTTTCCTCTCGTGATAACATTCCAGTGACCATGGCGATGGATGTCCAAAAAACATTGGCAGGTTTATTTCTATTGCAGCCACTCAATAAAGCTAGTCTAATATTGCCATCATTTCTTTGTCTCGTATAAAAGTTAAGAAGACCTCGGTCTCTTCCTCCATCAACACATACTGAGTCATGTTTTGTTGAATGTCTATGTTGTACTTTTTCTTCTTCTTTGAGTTTAATGGTGGTTGGCATCCATAAAGTTGCATTATCGCCACCTGGTGTTACACATCATATGAGTTATAAACATTAAAAAAGTGTTTCAATTCGTTTTGCGAAATATGGCATTTTGGACTGCTTGAAATACCACCTCATGCAGTGGAGGTTTTTTTTTTTTTTTTTTTAAAATTGATGTGTTTCCATTAGATGTATTTCAAGCAAAAGAGTGCATAGTAAGCTGTAAAAAAAACAAAACAAAAAACATTCAGACAAAACAAGACCAGACTCACAAATGAAATTCTAGGGTTTGTTGGACCAATCCATTGCCCATCACCTGCTCATAGGGTTCTTTGTGCTCCTTATACTACCTTGTTACCAGTAGTGTTTGTAGTGCTTGAACCTGACGCCATCCAGTGTCATATCATGTGGTTTAGTCCAGCTGCGTTCTCAACTAACGCCGATGGTCCACATATTATGCTGCTGCGGCAGGTGCTGGACAGGCACATATAGTCACACCACAACCATTTTGATCCTCCAGCATTCTCAGGTTAAAGGTGAATGCTGCTATCTGTATCTGTTAATGTCACAAACGTTTATTCTGAACTGGATGGAAATCATCTGACTATCCCATTTAATGTGTTAATTTTCTACAGCATGTCACAGATGCATGGGACTAGCTATTAAAAATACATACAAATCAGCACTATATCAAATCATGCATGTACTCAGTTTGATCGAATAAAAAACTATGATGACTGTTTAAACCTCAGCTGTAACAGATGAAATATAACTAACTGTACACTGCTCCAATGTCTAAATAAAGGCTGTGCAACTGTTAATGGTCCTATTGGAAATGAATGGCAGAAAACAGGAGGTTTTGGTCTGAAGCATTTCAGCTGAAAGAGGAAAAAAAAAATAATGTAGGTTGCACTAACTTTTGCAAACGTGAAGTTAGCGCTAGTCTAGAAAGCACCCGCCTATCCCAACTGTGTTTTATTGACTTTTCAAAAATAATCTTGTATATTCCATCAGATGCTAAGACATTTTAACTGCACTATCAAAAGATACTGATGTACACTGCCTGGTACAGAAACAGTACGGAACACGATCACAAGACCGCCTCCCTTACACTTCATATGCCTATGTAATTACTATTCCATTCTATTTATATTCTTTTGAATGTACAGATTAAATGACGGCAGTGATGACTGTATGCATCTACAGTCAGTATCATATGTAGAATGTATTTTCCTTGACAAGTTCAAAAACCATGAAGAGCCTCCCCGCCTCCCTTAAAACTTTTCTACCACTTTCCTCCTCACCTCTCCCCCAACGTTAGCCAGCATCAAACACACTAACACAAGCAGCAGTCAGCACAACGTGACATCTACCACCTCCTAGACATGGACTGACCCAAGTCACTGTCAAATATGAATAGATTTAGTGTACGCCTCTGCAAACATACTGTATACCGTCACAATCTCATGCATAAAAGGAAGGATGTACTCCTTAGATGGATTTCTTCCCTTTTATTCTATAAACTGATGCAAAAAAAATGCTTGTTTTCTTCTGAGTTGTTACTGATGAGATTATTTTTTTGTGTTTTACAATTTTAATTTGGAAGCATTTATCATAATTAAGAACTATGACACTCTGTAACTTATCAGGAGAAGTTTATCATAGCTGAGTGTAAACTAATGAGGATGTGTTTTTAATTACTGATCCATTTTAGGAAAGAGACGTTTATGACACATTTATTGAGATATTTTTCTCTGCAATATTATAAGGTTTTTCAGTTTCCAGATCATTTTTAGACTTCCAAACCCCCCTTTTTTGTCCCCCACCTCTTCATAGCTTGTTTTACCCACTAAAATCTTGAAACAGTGTCAACTGACATGAAAAATGTTCACAAGTTCAGCTGACTGAACTTTAGTTTGTATTATTCAAGCTTGGCAAGCAGCAGTGCAGAGTTTTGTGGAATGTTTTATTTCAACTTGTTTGCCATATGCACACTTACAGTGAAGCAGCTGTTTACAGTGACATGTCTGTCCTCAGGCTTCCCCATAATGCTATAAGAAAATGTATAAAATAAAAATAAGAATCCAAGACATAAAACATAAAATAGTGCAAGTTAAAATACAGGAATAAAATTGTATAAAATACAAATAAAATATAAAATAGGTAAAAAGTTGTCACTTCGAGCTTGTCACATGGTGCCACTCTGCGAAGCACGTGTGTGAGCATAAGTCAGCATCAAGTGGTACAGACATTACCTATCCCCAAAACACACACACACACACGCACACACACACACACACACACACACACACACACACAGAGTTGAGCCAAGAGCAGTATAGCTCAGAGCGGGGCTACAGCTTCCCTGGAGCAGCAGCCCAGTTCACAGTCAGGTTAATTGTGGGTGGTGAAGCACTGGGCGGTGTGAGAGAGGAGTTTATTTGCAGATTAAATTACCAGTTGAAAAGCAGTGGAGGGAGGACAGAGTTGAAGAGTGGAGGCAGACACACACACACATACACACACACACACACACACACACACACACACACACACACTGCCCTGACCCTTTTCTTTGATGGTGTAATGGACCAAGTAGACTTACAGAACTTATAATTTATAACACAACTAATGTCTGTGGCACACCGTCAACATCAAAGTATGAAGATGGGTTTTCTTTTACAAGGGCACCTTTTTGTGCACCAAGTTGAGTCTAAGACATTGGTATATACAGGCGATGGCTCATTTTAAGGAAGTGACAAATAAATCTGTAATCATAAAAAAAAAATGGTAAAATTCTGCGTTCGTCATTGTCACCAGCTGTCCATTCACAGTGGAAAAGGGGCGGGACAAATACAAGCACTGAACAAGAACAACTATGTTTTTGTTCAGTTGGAAACTATGTTTTTTTTCAGTTGGAAAAAGAAAAACTTTGATGGACTCACGCTGTGAAGGCGTATCCATTAGGCAAACTAGGCAGTTGCAGCTTGCTCTCATTCCAAACTCTTCAAATGTGTCTGCTCTGTCAGTGCTTTCAGCTTTTGAGCGAGACACCAAAAGCCACCTGTGTCCAAACAGAATGTGGCTGGATGGGGTTAGATGAGAAAGCGCTTCATCAGAACCGGTGGGGTTGTTATTATACACCCATGGACGGCTGGACAGGTGCATCCACATGCAACACGCATGGGCAGTGTCACTTAAAGTATGACGGAACCAGTCTGACTGACCGTCCAGGACTTTGCTGCCTAATCGTAACCATCAATGATGGTCCATGTTAGTTCCCATGTGCAGTTGTGTAAACATAAGGAAGAATGTATTTGCTCTCTCGTTGTTTTGTCAAAGTCCACCAGTGATGCATAATTGCACACGAGGAAGTGTTTTTTAGAGAATGCTGTGATAATGATGTCATGCATATTGTTGACATTTTTAGCGCATTAACCTTGAACTAACCATTTGTGTTACATGTCATAAGCAAAGCAAAGCAATGACAGATGCCATATTGGCATCTGTCATTGCTTTGCTTTGCTTTATATATATGACATATTGGCCTTTGAGTGTCTTTGCTTGTATGGTGAATTGCAAACAGATTGCAGATGGCATTGCAAATGTTTTTTGCCCAGAGCGGTAAAAGTGCATAGCCTTGATAAAACAAGTGACCAGTGACCAGTGACTCTGTAATCAATTAGAACTTGGTTGAACAAGAGCATATGACCAAACAACTGACCAGCACTTTACAGCTCTACAACAGACATAGCCCATGTAGCACCAAGACGAAACAGAGATGACTGATGCGTGTAAGGTCCCTTTATCAGGCTGCGTACATCACTCAGGTTGAACCTGTGCCATTTTTAGTATTTTTTTCTCAACCTCCTGCACTTGCAGGCAATGCATATCCAGGTACTTTATATGGTCTAAAAAAAAAAAGAAATACAACTCTCTCTCTCTCTCTCTCTCTCTCTCTCTCTCTCTCTCTCTCTCGCTCCTCTCCATTTTACTGCTCTTGGAGAAAAAAAAGAAAAGAAAAGAAAAAACAGAAGCCTGACCTTTTCAAAATGACAGGGAGCCAGTCTATAAAACAAGCAGTGGAAGCTGTGACTTTCATCTAAACAGGCCCAGTCCGTCATTGCACACTTCTCTCTCCATTAGGTGTTCCAGTTAAATTTACTCATGTGGGCTCACCAACATGAACACACACACACACACAGACACACACACAGCTCTGCACAGCTGCAGTCGGCAGGTCGAGGTGGGCGAGACGCTCGCTCCAATCATGAGTGAATCAGTGTATTTTCTGTCCCTTGACTGCTGGTGACAGATTGAACCATTATGTACTGACGAACACTGTCTGCTTTTTGTTTCTGTCTCCTCTTTCACTTGTTCACACGATTTATCTATTCTGCTCTGCTTTGTTTTGATATCTGCAGGAATGTGAATTCATACCAGGCTCACTGCTGCAGGACTGCAGTTTGTTGTGCTCTGAAGCACAGGGTCCACGGCTCTGTCTTAGTGGGACTGACACCACCTCAGGATATCCACAAAAATCTGCTAGACTTTGTGATTTTAGCCCTCTTTGAATCTGCCATCTTTATTTGGAATGTGTACTGTTAAAACTTTCGTGAAAATAACCTGAGGCTTTGTATTTTTTTGGAAGTCTTCTTTTTCTCATGCCATGAGAGGAGGGGTCTGTGTGGGAATCTACAAAGGAAGTGGAACAATGCAATAATTATTGCACTAAGTCACCCCCCTTTATCTTAATCTTCCCACATTTTACTTAAATTCCCTTCCCCTTTTCAAGACAGTAATTTAATTTTCAGCTTCCCAAATATCTCATCGGCAGAGGTAAAGTGTTCTAAATATGAAATATCTGATCATTTTTCTTTTGGGGTTTCAGGTATGGTACAGTCCTGCCTGTACAAAGACCAAAACGTACCCCTGTGCTCACTGACTGTATCTAGTAACCTGTGTTATAGCCAGAGATGCTGCACAGAAATGTTGAGCAAACGAAAAAACACCTTAAGACCAGCTTGGGTTGGTAGATGGTTTTAGTTGGTTTTAGCTGGTTAAAGATGGTCTCAGATGGTCCTGACCCAGGTCTTGCTGGTCTTTGATGGTTTAGCTGGGTGGATCACCAGTCAGACAAGCTGGAGTGATCAACCTTTCAAGCTTTGCACATTTATCTTTATGCATACCTTATGATAGCATTTTATACCCTTTGCTTTTCATACTTCCCCCTCATGACGCTGATATTTCTCAGTACTCGAGGATATTCATTTGGTGTCAATTTGACAGGAACTTCAATGGATAAACCAGCTAGAGTGACCATCACAAGCTGGTATGAGCAGCTTAACCATCAAATATTATGCAAAAACATTTAGCTGGTCAACCAAGCTAAAGCTGGTCAACCAAGCTATTTTTATTTCAACAGGGCTGCTTTAAATTGAATCATTGTGCATCTTTTTTAATATTAGTAATGAAAAGAGATGGAAGTAAAAACAGAAAAAAGTGGCTCGAAAGTGCAATGAGCTGCAGGTTGCACCGTTTTTGTACCTTACACAGCTTTCTCTCTAAACACTTTTTAGAACTCTCACTACACCTCTTTTGGACATTTTATTCTTTCTGCTTCTGTCCTTGCTTATCCATAACAGGAACAGATTTGTACTGAAAGTAAACTGGCTGGCCACACAATGTAATCAAGAAGCTGCAAGGGGCGCCTCTTACCTTAATGCATCATGGGTAGGGCTGGCTGGAATTAACAACACATGGAGGCCACTGCTGTCTGTAAGAAGCCCCTCAGGGGAAGTAGCAGGGTGTGTTTTGTGTCAGGAGGTGAACATGATCTCACATAAACACACCACAGCCAGTAAGATTCACCCTCCTCCTCCTCAGTATGTTATTGGAAAGAGTCAGTCTAGAGGTTTTGTTGGTGTTTACTGTAATTCAGAATTCACCTACTGATTATGAGACATAGAACATTTACATTTAGCAAGAAAAAATATTAATTGCTGGATTACCATTTTCTTGCCAGAGAGGACTCAGTCACACAGGTGTTTATGGCATCACTGAGCCACCCAGCCAGTCTGGCTTTTAAGATATGAACTGCTGAAAAATGTTCAATTCTTAACTGAGCACTAACAGAAACTAACAGCAAAACAACAGCTTTCTCGACAGATGATCAAACTCACACCTGTTCTTAACATGCAGCTGTGCACCCAAAAAATAAAAAGCATGTCAATCTAGATGTGAACAAATGCATTTAAAGACATCACAATTACAATGCGATCAGACCTCAGCCATGCACATGTAAAAAGCATCTGCAGTTTATGTTTCTTTAGAAAATACGCACCTGACAAGTTGAAAATTTCATCTGTCTACATCTTATTGTCATCAAATACTGCAGCTTTCAGCATAAGATCCTGACAATAAAAGTCACCTTTTGCATCCACATGATACACTGTTCAGTTGAGAACTCAGCTGAGAATTTAGCTGCGCAGAACTGCTGGCAGTGTTATGAAACGCCACTGGACCGCCTAATGGCACTTGCCACGACAACTTGATATGCCGCTGGACGGCATCTCATTAAAAGAAGAGCAATCGGGTCCCTATAGGGCGGGAAGTCTGGTGTTTGCCTCCCATATGACTTTGATTTTTTCTACACCTCCCGATGTACCTCTTTTGCTTAATCTTAACCATTCCATGCCAGCATGTGTTTTTATTGCCTAAACATAACCACAGGCTGCATAATCCCACAATGTCGATGTGTTGACATCACAGTATCAGCATCCCTGACTTTAAGAGCAGAAGCAGAAGGATGCCCAAGATGGAATTTGTTGACCTGGAAGTCCATTGAAAAGTGTCAGCATGTGACAATTTGGGATGAGAGCATGTGTAGGCTACCCATGAAAAAGCTGCAATTGAGCTGTTCCTCAGCACAGGAAGTGTGAGCAGAGCTCATACAGGAGAAAACACCACAGGAGACTCTGAAGGGACTGCTATGACATGGAGCACCAGGGTTGTCTGGATTGTGTTCATTGTTTGTTTGTACGGAGGACGCCATTACCATGTGGAGGACGCCACGTTTCCAGATTAGGACTCACTTGGCACGCTCTGGAGAGCTTACCACCACTCACGGCACACCACTGGATCCCGGGACATCACCCCCTCCCTTTGTGCCTTCACACTGTGTGTATATATATGTGTGTGTGTGTGTGTGTGTGTGTGTGTGTGTATCCACATTAAATCACTTGAACTTTGTGTATTTGTGTGGTGTCTTGCATTTGGGTCCTGTGTTCCTCAGTCGTTCATAACACAGAGTTTCATGTGGGAGTCCAGTTTTCGCTTACCGTCTGAATGCGATGGGGTTTTTTTTTTTATCCTAAACATCTGCCCTTGTTGCCTTAACCACTATCTGCTTTGGTTGATGTCCTGGTGTTGGTTGCCATGTGCTATTGCTGCCTAAACAAAACAACATGCTGCATCATCCCACCATGTGCACTTGTTCACATCACGGTAGCGGCATCCCAAAATTTAAAGAGCAGATGCAATAGGATACCTAGAGCGTAATACGCAGACATGAACTCCCACTGACAAAGCAACAACATGCGACAAGTTGGGATGAGAATGTGTTGAAAATGGTGGAAATCAGTAGGCTTACATTTCATCCCAGTCATACTGTACTAGTGATGTTGGTTAAAAAAAATCACTGAAGAACAGATGATAGATAAAATAAAACAGGAAGACACAGAGACAATGAAATGTGGTGATGAGAGAAACTCAGAAACAAACCAGAGAGCAGGTGTTTGAGTGGGGAGCAGGCAGAAAGGTAAGAGTGGCTGCAAAATAAAGAAGAGGATGTGAGACTAAAGGAATCAGGAGAATGGAAGATGGAGAAAGGCAAGAAAACAGGGGGGAAAGGTGAGAGTGGGCTCACCTGGATAAGAGAAACCAAGCCCAAGTGCCATATGAAGACAAGACAAGACAAATGACACTGAAATGGACTTTCTTTCTTTTTTTTATTTCTTCCTCTCTCTCCCCCTCCCTTCTATTCCCACCTCTCGGGTTAATGCAACATTTCTGGAGGCATTTCATTCACCGTTAGCTGTTCCACCGAGGAGACACTCTGTCAAACCCATCTACATTAGAAAATGGCCTTTTCTTTCCTTTCCTCCCCATTCATCCCTCCCTGCCTCTCCACCTCTTTTCCCACCACTTGGAGCTATTCATCTTTCTAACGGAATGCATTTGGGCATGGATGAAGGCCTACATTCATCAGCGAGGACATTTAAGTACATATCTCAGGGAAAAGAGGAGATTCATCACATCCTATTTAGAATGGCCTGGAGGCGAATAATCAGTTCCCAACTTTAGTCAATGGGGGGAAAGTTTTTCCACTGTGACACCTGTGCTTAGTCTGCATGAAGGATATGATGAACATCCTTCTGATGTGAAACAAAAAGCAGATTTTATGTTAAGGATGGAGTGATAGAAACAAGGGCCTACATAGTTTAGAGTAATGTCTCAGCTCTGTGAGGGCTGACTTTTTCTAACAGCACCTTTGAGTGGAGGAAATGTTCTTCTGCACACACAAACTGAGTAAAGTTGGTGTTACTCCGTTATCTAGACTTAATTCCTTTTGACTTCAGTCATGACCACTGTTCTCAGGCCAACACGTTGTCATCCTAACTAGTCACATGGTGATGCTCTGTCAGCGACCTTCTGGGTCCTTATCCTTACACGACAGCACATGGCAACCAACACGGACTGTCACGATGGTTAAGATTAGGCAACAGTATCATGGATGGTTAGTTTAAGGCAAAAGTATGATAAGGTGTGGGAAACATAAAAACACATTAAGTTCATCAACACAGGAAGAGAACTCCAGAATTCTACACTTAAGCCAGTATTTTGTCCACTTCCCATCCACTTCCCCACCCGCCCTATAAGCGCACTCTTGCACATTAATTTACGTGGTTGCCACATGCGACCGGCTCTGTCCAGCCATGCTCTCAAGTGATGTCCCCTATGCGCATTACATGTGGACGTGCCACGTTAGGCTGTCTGCCAACATATAATAACAACACCAACGGTTCTGTCTGAACCAGTTAACATCTGACGTCATTCAGCCATGTTCCAGTTGGAAGCTGAAGGTGGCTTTTGGCATCACACGCCAAAAACACAGACAGAGCTGAGCTATCCGACGAGTTCAGCGTGAGAACGGGCTGGTTAGAAGAAGAAGGTAGATTTATTAGTCATTTTTTAAACAAAGTTTAGACCCTGCTACATCTTTGGAGTTGAGGGATGAGTTGATTAAAATCACTAGCTACTATGAAAATTCCATCTGGTTGTGGACATGTTGCTGCTTGTCGCATCATTCAATTCTTGCAGTGGATTTTTTTAAATTTGCATCAGTCTTGTGTCCTCATGGCTTCCTAAAAGGTTCTTCAATACAGTGCAACAGCTTGATCGGGGATGTTAGGGGTTACCCATGTCTCTGTAAAGATGTGAGTCTCAATCACATCTCAACCACATTATTCTCCCGTGACCGGACGTTTGTCAATGAATTTTTGTGTTTTCATATTATGCCCTAGGTATCCTCCTGCATCTGCTGTTGACATTCCAGGATGCTGCTACTGATGCCTGGACTCAACAAAAGCACATGTACATGCTTATCCCAACTCGTCACATGGTGCTGCTCTTTTAGTGACCTATTAAATTAAATTTAGGAATTTATTAAATTTAAGGAATCCTTATGCACCAGTTATTTATGTTCCAGGATGCTGTTACCTTGATGTTAACAAATGCATATGGTGCGATGATGCAGCACACTCCTTATGTTTAAACAACAGCACATGGCAACCAACACGGACCATCACAATGTTTAGAATGAGGCAACAAAATTATTGTTGCTTGGGTTTAGACAAGAAAGGCACACAGTAAGGTAAACACGGAAGGTGGCTTTTGGCGTCATGCACACTGAGAGAGTACACATATTTCACGAGTTTGGAGTGAGAATGGGCTGGGATGACACAATATGTCTGCAAGTTAGGGATAACTACATATGAATGCTGTTTTGTCCCACCTGTCCAAACCGCCAGTGCAAAACATTCTCATTCCAAGTTGTCACATATTGCTGCTTCGTCAGTGGACTTTCATGTAGGTATTCTACTACATCTGCTGTAGACGTCAACAAAAAACAACATGGTTGATGCTACAAAATTGGCTTAAATTGGCTAAAAGTTAAGGCAACAAAACAACATTGCAACCAATGTAAAGAAGTCAACTCCAGCACTTGCTTAGGATTAGGCAACAAAGACACATTTAGCTAGGGTTAGGGTTAGGGTTAGGGTTAGCATTTGTGTGTGTGTTTGTGTGTGTGTTTGGGGTGGGGGTATCTGGTGTTTCACTGCCACGTTGTGTGTATATCTGTGTGCAATGTGTGTGTAATATTCAAACATCAGCAGGCTATTCATCACCCCTCCGTCAGCTGTTTTCATTCTATCCCACTGAGTCCTAATTCATCACCCTGCTTTGTTTCATTGGAAACCTGCTGCTGAGCCTTCCTACAACACATTGCAGATAAATACACTAAAACAATTTGCTGTGGGTCCATGACACACTGTCAGGAGGGTGAGCAAGTGATTTTATAGACACCATCGCTGTATGACACAATGCCAGAGAGTCAGAGCAGCTTGCGTGTAACATTAACCAAATGCAATATGTTCGTGTCAGCGTGATGTCTGTTTTTCAATTAATTCAAATATAATTTCCTCAGTGATTCTATTGACAGAGATTGAAATGACTGTTGAGATTGCACAGACAGACTAATGAGAACTGGAACGTGCTTGTAAGGCTTGTGTGGTTTAAATTAGTGCATCCTTAACCTGAAACATTTTTACACTGGAGTTGATTTTAATAGATGTGGCCTTTATTCCTATTACTAATTATGAAAAACTTTACTCATCACATGTTGCTTCCTTACTGGTGGATGTATAATGGGGAAATTTTTATATTTGCCACAAACAGATGATAAGCTCAAAGTATATCAAGGCAGTTTGTTGCAGATTCTTCCTGACCCCTACTGGGAACCCTACGTGTGTTGAGGGGGCAGAAAACACACATTAACCCTTTAAAAACAAGCCTACCACAGAGGTCGTTGTTTGCATGGTTCTGTGTAAGTACAATGAGAACAATAATGGCTAGATCATTCTTTTTGCAAGAGTAAGGTAAGGCTCCTGTCTTGCCTGTCATCATCTATTGACCATATGTTCCCTTACCTCATGGGCCATGCAAATGTGGTATTTTGCTGTAATTATTCCAATATTTCTCCTATATTTCTATAATAGTTTTCCATAATGGCAGCAGGAATGCCGTATAGATGGATAGATAGATAGATAAAAGTAAAGAAGAAAATAAAAAGTATAACAGCTGAAGCATCCACGTTTTTACAGTAGGAAGCTAAGCCTTCTGTTTTTTTTTTCTAATTATGTCATGACATCAAGTCCTTACCTTACATGTGTTACAAACATAATATTTTGCCATAATTAAGCTGTACTATCTGAGGAATTTCCTACAGATGGCTGCAAGAGAATGTTGTTTGCATAATCTAAATTATAAAAAAATAAGGACTATGACTTTTAAAGTGTTACTACTTAAAACACTTACAATACAAATAGTCATACCGAGTAGCATCTGTCAACATGCACATGCATCTACTTATGCTGTTTTATACTGTAACGTTTTATCAAAAAATCGTGTTTGAAAAGTACTGAGCATACAGCTGGATCAATGAGATTTGTAATAATTTTGACTAGTTGTGTGAGTTTGTAACAGATGATTTCATATTGTTTTGCTGTTGGTAAATGGTTGTATTTAAATGGGATTTACTTCAATTTAGCTTTTTTGGATTCTCCATTAACCTTGCAGGCATGTGAGAAAAACAAAGATTTCTTCAATAATTTCAAAACAGTAATTGAAATGCAAGCCCATTCTCATTCCGAACTCATCAAATAGCTCTGCTCTATCAGTGCTTTCGGCGTAAGTGCCTGACACCAAAAGGCACCTTTCACGTGTACAGGGGACGCCACCAGACAGCATCACCTGAGAATGTGGCTAAACAGAACCTGTCATGTTATCATGAAA
This sequence comes from Plectropomus leopardus, assembly GCF_008729295.1. NCBI lineage: Eukaryota > Metazoa > Chordata > Actinopteri > Perciformes > Serranidae > Plectropomus > Plectropomus leopardus. The sequence continues at coordinate 24,412,676 of NC_056483.1, forward strand.
GGCGTCAGGATGACATCAGGTTGTAATGCTGCTGGTAATTATGTCATATAAAGAGTGCAGTATAAGGAGGCCACGTATTTGGCAGACAGCTATGCAAGACACTTCAAGTAGATTTTGTATTAAGTCAAAATAAAATATAGTGTGTTCATCGTTATTAAAACAACTGAACGGCAATTGATTTCAATGGCTCAGAGGAATAAGACATATCAGGTTTTGGATACAGCCACAATTTTAGTTAGAAGAATTACTTCCTGCACATGGGACTCAATGACAATATGCATGTTTGTGTGGATATACAGGCTTATAGTGTATGTGGCTTCCTGTGATCTCCTCCCCTTCGGGGAGTCAGCAGAATGGGTCCATCAGTCAAAGACAGTCTGCCATGGAATAGCTTTCCTTTCCCATCCTCCAGTCCTGCCCACCAGGCTAACCACAGCCAAGACGCTGCTGCTGAGTCAGCCTCCGCCTCCTCCTCCTCCCTGCACCGGCCCATCAGGCGTCTCTGATGACTCTGACAACCCTGAGCCTACATACTGTAAGCTCGGTGAAAAATTATCCTTTTTAATTCTGGCTACAGAGAGAACTCGAGCAGCAAGGAGAATTTGTTTTTGAAGCATTACTCTGCTGCTTCAGGCATTTTTTTTCTCTTCTGGTGTCGCTTTTATCACAGTTTCCTGGTAGCCACAGGCCTTTGTGGGTTATGGCAAGGTGTGGTATTCAATATGTCCCAGTAACTGTCAACCTGGAAGTGCCACTGCTGCCCCTTGAATAACATTATAATCATCATTTAAACTGAATTAGATTGCAAGATCAAAAATCCATGCTTAACACTATCAACCCTTGTCAATGTGCTTTTTATTCAAGGCTTAATTAAGAGGTTGATTATTACTTTACTGACAACACTTCTATAAAAGACTATATCAGCAGATATCTCTCACACTCAGACCAAAGTCTGAACAAACAGTCAAACTAGGCGGTGCTGATCAAATATGAACCAACATTATGTTACTTTGCTTTCTCGCCTAAAATGATTTCAGAAATATATTTTAGTGTCCTTTTTAACTGTAATGGCAATAGTTTGTGAAAGGAAGTGAGCGCCATACTACTTCCTGCTCAATGAAAACAGAGGCTGAAAAAACAAAGATCAGACTCTATGGTAAACCTTAGTGGTGCTAATAAAAAAAAAAAACAAGAGTCCTCGCCTCAAATGCTCTCAAAATCATTTTATCTTGTTATGTTGCAACACTTTCAAAAACATTTACTTCTTTTACTGCATAGATGGCCTAGTTTTATGTGAGGTCCCTCTTTATATCAGTGAAGTCCTTCTTTACTTTAGTTACATTGTTGCAAATATCTGTTGGCAATTCAGATTCCCAACAATGTTTTTCTGCTGCAAATAGTCTCATGTATTCCATGACCTTTTCACCTTTAGGTTATTGTGCAGTGTTTTCATCACAAGAAGCTCATTTAGGCATCAAGACTCTTCAGAGAAAAAATAAATAAATTATGCAGTCAAAAAGTTGCAAAGGAAGCTGACAAGGTCTCACCACATCCATGCTCTTATAATATGTGAATTTTCAAAATTCTCCGCTGACCTTGAAAACAGCAGCTGTTTTGAAGCTATCAATCATATCAAAGAATGTCCTTCAGTAGGTGAAGATGTCCAATTCCAGTGCAAATGGGCAAATTCCATCAAAACCATTCCATCAGTGCCCTATTCAAAAATCTCCCTTTGGAGTATCACTATGACGAACCTATTACTTAAAGAACTCAAGCTGTGTCGTTTCATCAAGGGGTGACAGTAAAGAAAACACGTGCAGTACAGCAACTCCATATCAACACAGTATCTTCCATGAAGTTTGTCAATGCTACAGCATCAAAGTCATTTTTAGTTATTTGTCTTTGTGAATGAGTGTCATTGTTAACATCAGTGCAGATGGATAAATATAATGATTTCATGAGGCATTCTGCTCCACAGTCAGTAATGACAAAGCAATTTTATTTTAAAAGCCCAAAATTACAAATCTCAATTTGCCTCAGAGGGCTTTACAAAGTATGACTTCCCTTCGTCCTTGAACCCTAACAGCAGAAAAGGAAACAATAGTTAATGCTGTGAGGTGGTCCGCATTAGGGATGGAAATACACCAAGGAGAAGCAAAATGTGGGGTTGATATCAAAATGTATATTAGCCATTTTAACCCTTTGAAAGGCACCTTGACATCACTTTTCTTGTAGTGTGTTCAGACACCTTTACAAGTATTTAGACATTTAAACTAATTCAGATAATTGGTTTGATTTTCTCTCAAAAATATGGGGGGAAATTTGGCAAGAAATGTCCACCAAATTGCAAGAAATTGGTAGTTTTAGTAAATTTTATTTATATTTTTTTCTTTAAAGCTAGGGACAAATGTCCAAAAACTATATTTATAATTATCATAATTACATCATTTATATTATTTTAGATATTTATTGTAAGCATTTTAATTCTAATTGATTTTTTTAACTCTCTCGCTCTCTTTCTTTTTTTTTGCAAATTTTCTGATCACTGTCTTGTGCTTTTTACTAATTTCTTGTTAATTCTTGGGCCATTTGTTCTCAAGTTGCTCATTGCCTCCTTCCCAGGGTTTTTGAAATAAATCAAGCTTTTCAAAGGGTTAAGAGTACTTCCTGCTTTACTTCGCTGTCACACAGCCTTTTCCTTTGGGTCTACATTCCTGATCCGCCAGCGGTCAGCTGTTTGGGTCAGAACATGCTTTTTGCCATTGTTATGCAATCTGAATGAATCGAAACTTCACATATAAAACACTCTAAATACAGCGTCCACTTAGGCTGATATTGTATTTTTTGGTAAGGCCTTTTTTAAAGTGGCTAAAACACGTTTTGACGCTAGCCCCTCATACAGCACGGTATATGTCTGAAATTTAGGTGCACATGACTACATATACAAATACATTTGAAAGAAATACAAGTCACACACAACCTGCAAGCAGTGCCAGCTCTGGCTATAAGCAGACGTGAAGCGAGCATGATTTCTGCTTCTTTTTGCTTGTTGATAATCAGGCAGTATCGTGCGGGAAATGCACACTTACTCATCCACGTAATGAGGACAGAGGACGAGGGGCCTGTTTCCTCACGCCTGCCTATCTGCCTGTGACTTATTGATTTTATAGAGCATGGCCATGGCTTGATTGACTGATTGTTATCCTCATCTGCTCCACTGATTCATTGTAGCCGCTCCGCTGAAGCCCGCTCGCACTGAAATGGGATTTCATAAGACAGTTTTTTCTTGCTGCATTTCATCCCTGCCCTCACTACGCCCCCATGTCATCCCTCAAAGCCCAAACCCCTCTTATTTTAACATTTACTCAACACCTTATGGCCTCGCCTCCCCATCTGATGTGATTAAGCTTACCTAATCAAGCTCTTTATGCGGATAAACAGGCAAACAATTAATCTTAATTATAGATTTATTTCAAAGTTCATATGGCTTCACTTGAGGTTAGCTGTAGTTAAAAATCAGAGTTTGACATATGTACTGCGTCCCAGAGGTGTTGTGAAAGTGAAGGAATATATGATTATGATTAGCAATTTCAGCACAAGGTTAATGAAAAGACGCAAAGTTCCTGATAAGAGGTAAATCAAATAAGAAAATAATTGACGTCAAAGTAGGCTAACTCAGTGGGCTCATACTCAAAATAAAAAAAAAAAGAGTGCATATTCTAAGGTGTGTGGGGGTGTGGATGTGGAATTCTTTCAATGTGGGGGTCCTTGAAGTGTGAGCATGAGAGTGTGTGGGAATGTGCTATGGTGCACATTGTATTTGGCTCCCACTGTAGTGTACTCTTGAGTTGTATTGAGTTTTTCTCTCTCTTCATATCTGGGGTAATTTCCTCTTAAAGGAAACTTAGGGTGGTTTCATACCCGGAATCCGGGCCCAGGTCCAAATAGTCTTGACCCCAAAGACCTGTGCATTTGATTAGTGTAAACACAAGTGCACTAGACTCCCCTTGAGAAGGTGGTCTCGGCATGATTCATGTGTGCATGTATATGTGCATGCCACAGTCACTGTCATTATAATCACTTACCTTCTGTCACTGGTTAGGTAGTCAAGTCAAGACAAGTCAGTTTTATTTAAAAAGCCCATTATCACAAAATACATTTTGCCTCAGAGGGCTTTACAGCACATGACATCCCTCTGTCCTTAGACCCTCACATTGACCATGGAAAAACGCACCCCAAGAAAGCCCTGTAATGGGGTGAAAAAAGGGTAGAAACCTCAGGAAGAGCGACTGAGGAGGGATCCCTACTCTAAGATGGAAAGACAGGCAGTTGCTTGTCCATATTTCTTTATTGCATTGTGGAAATCAAAAGAGAATATTCTAGTCAACAAATGGTTTGTTTCTCACCTCATGGACAACCCAACACATTCTCATCCCCACGCGTCACATCAGTGACCTTCTGCGTTTACCTATGACCACTTGCATCAGCTGTTTACACTCCAAGATGCCGTTACCATGATATCATGGTAATGGCATCCAGGCTATGGTGTTCCCTGGCCTAAATGATGTTATAGACATGATCCCTTTTCTTTAGATATACATATGTATATATTTAGATATTATTATACAGTATTTTATTATATATTCTACATATTATATATATTGTATTTTAGTAATGAATATGAACTTTACTTTCTTTAGAAATCTTTGTTGATTGTTTAAGGGATGTACAATTATATATACGTATACATACATACATATATACATACATACACACACACACACACACACACATATATATATATATATATATATATATACACACTATGTTATTTGATATCTTTGATATCTAGAGAATTTTACGCTGATCTGCAGTGTGATTAGGTCAGCTGTGGCAGCCTCAGCAGGTGTCTCCCTTTACCTGGGCTTGCTCCTCCACCAGCTGATGGTCATCTGACCAATTACAACCTTGGTATGATAGAGATGTTGCATCTCTCTCTTTGTCATGCCCTGATGAAGGCCCTGTGTGGCCGAAACATGTTGGCTTGATTTGATCTGTTCCACCATGAAACAGTCTTTATAATATAACGTTTTATCAGTAAAGAGTTCCTTGGTTTATCACCCTCATTTTTTTAAACAAAGAGCTACTTATTGCTTTGTTGCTTCACCACCCAAGAGAATGCTGAAGCACTTCTACTGTGTCTTCATTGCCTTTGCATTTGTGTGCATGAAATTTACAGTTGTTTCTGTGCATGTGTGTATGGTTTTTCTGGTATGAAAATGAAAATCATCGAATTTCAAAAAAAAGATCATTTAGGGGGTTTTCTATGTTGTGAAATGTATTGGCAGGTCATTTTTAACCCCTGAAGACGACGTAAGGGTTGAAAGCTGCAATTCTAATTGTAGTTGTAGCTTTAAACCTGGTCCAAATAGAGCCTTTATGAATATATATATATATATATATATATATATATATATATATATATATATATAAATATATATATATATAAAAGTATATCTTCCTATTGTTTTTTGAGGCCCTCGTAATCAGCATTATGGGAAGCAAATACAGGAACCCACGCAAACACACACACACACATACACATACACACTGCAGCAGCAGAGACCTCAGCAGCACCGGTGAATCAACTTCTCATCAGTGACACTCATTTACAATCCAGCCTGAGAACGTAACTTCCCTCAGTCTTGAGCTCTCTCTAATGCAGAGATGATGGGAGGGCAAGATGACTAAGTGAGTCTCTAAGTGGTCTAAATGATGATGAGTGAGCAAGTGGCGTGATCGCTGTACTAAAGGGAATTCTGCTGTCTTCTCCCGCCATGATGGGAGGCCTCTGGAAACATTTAAGATGCAGGTGTTCTTGTTCAGCACTGTGACTCCGGCTCTGTGCTCCCCATAGCCATGTCTGCTTCCAGTAATGAAAGGAGTAAATACCAGTAAGGTTGGGATGTGCAACATGGTTAAAGAATCCTAAAATAACCTAAAATAATGTTTATCAATTATCAACCTTTAGCAAAGTCTATAGATTTGCAAAACAGGAAGTGATTTTGATGTTCCAGCACCCTGGGAATAAGAGTCTAGGTCATTTTGTGCATTGACAATGGCCCTCATGCAAGAAATGATACAAATAAAGTTTCTTTTATTGTGTTTGTATCCAGAATTTTGTCTCATTTTGTTAGTACCCATTGATTTTTGGGATTTGCCAATGTTTTCTTATTTTTTCTCTTCTCTTAAGTAGGAGAACATTTTCCAAGTGGTTGAGAGCACTTTTATCAAGATAAGACAAAAACATATTGTCATCACAGTCCATAAATTGTTGCCCAGCAAATGGAAACATAAATAATAAATAAATTTAAGGAACATTTAAAAAACACATGAATATTATGTTATTGAATTTAGATAATGTTTATGAGTAAATTTAATGTTTTGATGACTGAATTTCAAGGCTAAATAAATACCACTGTACTCGGTCTATTGATCCCAACCAATGTAATATCAGCTATTGGGCCTCATACAACAAATAATATACAAACAAATTTTATCTAAGTTGTGTTTGTATCCATAACATCTCTCCAGTTCTTGACCATGTGGCAGAGTCTTTGCACACAGCACAACACCTGCCCTTATATAGTGTTTCATTATATAATTCAGAAAAGAGCCATACAGTTAGTTCATAAAGCTGGATATAGGGATCACACTAACTCATTATTCTTGAAGTCAAAAATATTAAAATGCACTGATCTTGTGGGATTTCAAACATCACATATACTGTACAGGGAAAAAAAACAATATACTACTACAAAATATTCAAAATCTATTCTTTGAAAGAGAGGGGGGTTATGATTTGAGAGGGGAGGTAAATTTAAAGATTCTGGCTGTATGTACAACACTGAAAGGTTTTTCAATATCAATTCTTGGTGTAAAACTATGGAATGGCTTAAATGTGGAGCTAAAGCAACGTTCAAACATGACTAGATTACAAAAAAGTGGAAAAAAGATGATTTTCAGAAGGTACAGGGATGAAGAAGGGCCTTGACATTCACTCTGTGGTTTTGTTTTTTTACTGTATGGGTTGTGTGTTTATTTACTCATTTATCATTAGTAGTAGTTTATCTACTTTTACAGGTATATGTATGTGTATGTATGTGTAATTGTATGAGTATACAAGTGTATGTGTGTATATCGATGAAAATATATATATTTTTATGGGAGACAAATTAACTCGATATACAAGTTATAGTACAGATGATAACTTGTTTATAAATTCAATTCTATTTTGTAGGGCATATTTGGTTACAATGACATTTTGTGTGTATATATATATATATATATATATATATATATATATATATACATATATATATATATATATATATATGCATATAGGAGAGGGGGTGGGATCAGATAAGTTTATACTACTTCTTCTTACTCCTTTTTGAACCTTGGATTTGGCTGTTTTCTTTTTTCTTTATTCATTTTTATTTTTTATGCACTATTCTTTTGATGGAAATTTATGGCATGATTGTTCGAAATAAAACTTTAAATCAATCAATCATGGAGCACACCTCAATGCATATATGATGGGTTAAGAATGTTTGGTGCATCTGGAGTTGACTTCTCTTATATTTTCTCTTACCAGAATATTAGGAGAAAATGTAAGAGAAACGTAAGATAATTTTGCTGCATGAGGCCCAGTGTTTAGTTGACTTGACAGTTGCATTTCTTCAAGTCTTGGATGGACATAAAAATTAATCATCGGCACAAAAGATGAACGACTGTGTTAGTTCTTTTTGATAAAAAAAGACATAGACCTACATGAACGGTTGGAGCACACAATTGTTAGGATATTAAGTTAGCAAACTGTGAAAATGGGGCAGGAGACAGGAAGACCACACATTTGGCATGAAGCAAGATCAAGGGCCAGACCACTGGAGGGCTGGAAGCTGCTCCCAGATGTGGTGATTGGCAAGTCTGCAGTGCCCAAATGTATATTTGCTTCATCACCATGCATCCATCCATCCATCTATCTATCATTCCATCTATCTATCAATTTATCATCTACCAATTTATCTGTCATTTATCAATCTATAAATCCATCCATCTATTGATCATTTATCGTTCCATTGATCCATCTCTGTCATCTATCATTCCATCCATCTATCAATCTAGCCATCTTTTATCTGTCCTTCTATTTATCCATCCATCCATCCATCTTTAGAATCTATCATTCTGTCATCCATCCATCTACCCATCCATCCATCCATCCACCTTTATCATCTATCATTCCATCTTTCATCTGTTTATCATCTATCATTCCATCCATCTATCAATCCATCAATCCATCTATCCATCCTAATGCACTAGCTTTGATTCCTCTATATTTTCACATTGAGGAGATCATAAGTAGAAAACCTACATGTGAGCAGAGACTCTGGTTCTTTAGTTCAACTGCTATATTTCTGATGAACTGCACAATAGGTCTTTATGAAAAGATGCACTTTGATGCACAAATCCGTTAAACAACCTTTGCATTTCTCAGTAGCTTTGGTACATTTATTGAATCATCCTCGACATTTGCAAAAGAGTTAGTGCATTTCTCAAAACAAATTGTACAAATAGCAAAACACCATGGATTACCTGCAAAAGACAGTCTCTTGCTCAAAATGCTTCGTTCATTTCTCAAAAGTAAACATCTGTGTCAATGAACATGTCAGTGCCATCAGAATGACAAGTCCTGTGTCACTGTGTATGGATAAGACAGTCAAATTGCTTAGTCATGTTGTCAATATAACAGTGTACTCTGGAGGGATGTTCTGATGTAAAAATAAGGGTTTTTTCCTTAAGTCTAAATTCTTGCTTGTGTTGTACGTCGCTTTGGATAAAAGCGTCTGCTAAATGAAATTGTAGATTGTAGATTGTAGAAAATGTGGCTAAAGTTCTGATGACAGTTATTGTAAATTGTAAGTTACACCTTAGTGTATGTGGGAGATTGGTCGCAAGAGACCGGACAAGTTTCACATTTAGGCTTTTACTGTTTGTAATTTGTTGACAGACCATGTCATTGCGATACAGAAAGGAAAAAAACAGCCATGCATAGCACAAAGAAAAAAACAAAAAAAACAAAAGTGTGAAAATAGGACAATCTCCTTAAGGAAAACTGTACATGCAGTGCCATAGGAATTACAATGCAGTCTTCCTACACCTCCTGACGTTCCTGTCTGTTGGGCCAAAAATTCTCATCCACATCACGATGAATATCTTCTCTTGCGATGCAGCATGGAAAGAATCTTTTAGAACGTCTTATCCAGCCTCTGCAGGCATCTGTTGTGATGTCATCACACGCTGCATCCATGGCAGCCAGAAGGGTCATCTGTGTATGTGGCTGGCGATATATATACTTTCCATCTTCATGCTGAGAAAAATCTTCAGTGGAGTTAAGGAATGGGGAGTAGGGTGAGAGGAACTCCATCAGCATTCTGTTGTGGATCGCAAACCATTGCCTGATGATGTTGGAGCAATGGAAACTGACATTGTCCCAACATCCAACATTTGGCTGCACCTATCGACCAGCCTCGGCCATTGTAAGCCCATGATTGAGAACGTGGTCTACAAGTGTGGCTCTTATCTCATCAGGAACGTGTGTATGTCCTGGGCCTCTTCTGCCTCTTCCTCTGTTCCTTTGTTATGTATTAATTTTTACGAGATTTTTTGTACAACTCCCCTTTTATTTATTTTTAGATTTAAACAAATGAAGTGGTCGGGGGGCAGACACAACGTTTACATTATGGGTGTGTGACTGTTCTAGAAGCTCAGAGAAGTGTGTAAGACTTCAACTCTGCACCCTGGTCCCAACTCTGGGATGTCATGGCTTCGAGCTTCTAATAAACTCGGCCAGATTCCTAGAGAGGAGAGCAGGGGAAAAGTGGGATGGATGCCATCCTGCCAATTATTAACAAAGCCCACATCATTTGCTGGACACCACCTCGACAACCAGCAGTTGAGTGATGACATGCGGCTAAACATGTCATCACTGTTCGCATTGGGGAGAGGTCCAGAGAAGATTATGGTGTCCAACATCGTCTTTGCGTCACACACCGACTCTATGTTAATTTTAGTGACCTCCGATTGGCGTAACTGGGTGTCATTGCCGCCAACGTGAATAACAATCTTACTGTATTTACGCTACTACGCTTCACTCGGACAGTCACCCAGCCTCTTGGCTGGACGGGGTTGTTGGGGGACGGCTATCAGAGGCTACGCTATGTCCGGACCGGCTACAGGGGGCTTGCTAACTATCGCAGCTAAAGAGGGATTTTCCATGGTGCGGAGCCACGTTTCCAGATCGCTAAGACTCGCCTCCAGCGCAGCACATAAACTACACTTGTTACAAGTACCACTATCACTAAAGGAGGCAGAGGAGTAACTAAACATCTGACACATTGAGCAGGAGAGAGCAGCAGAAGAGGGAGAAGAGCAGGGAGAAGCCATCGCTAACCAGAGCTAATGCTAAAGTAGCTAACGGGCTAACAGTGAGCGAGCGGCTCTGTGATTAAACAGAATACAGAGGCTGCCGAGAGGAGAAGGCAGCTGTGAGTGTTTGTATAATACTTATGTGAGTTTTCAGTCACAGATAGGTCAGAAGCAGCTGAAGGAAGGAGCAAGTTAGAAGATTAGCTGGGAATGGCTCATAGGAGCAGAACAGACGCTACCAGAGGCACAGACATACACAGGAACTGAGGTATCACGCTTACCTGCAGCACGTCAGCACGTCAATCATGACCAAGTGACACAATGATGTAAACATTGAACTAGTTTTGAGAATTTCAATTCTGATCTGAGAAGTATACCAAAGCGACTGAGAAAAACTGTAACACCCCTGTAAATACAGCGCTTGTTTCTAGTATTATTGAATGGACCCTTTTGATTTTAACAAGGCATCTCTTTCTAAAACTACTATACTTGAAGAACAACAGAAGAAGAAAAAGAAGTGTGAGCAAAGTTGGCCTGCCATTCTTCATTAAATGTTTCTCCCTTTCATTGTGCAGATTTATTTTTATGAAGTAGACAGCAGCTTTCTCAATCAGTGGATCTATGAGGCGTGCTGTAGGCGTTGTCAGTAGGTGTAGATGTGTTTAAATAGCTCTCAGATATTTACACAGATCGTCTCATTCCACATCAGTGTTCACGCTTCACACAATAGTGAGCTGGATGCCTCTGTCTCATCTGTACTTTGTGAAGGTTACTTACACCTACGCACCTCCTAAACTTAATATCCCTTATAAACAAACTTAATTAGTGGGATGTGATGTTCGCAGGGCTTAACTGCGAGCGGTGCTGAGGAGCGGGTGTGTGGGGAGACGGCAGGCAAACAGCTGCTGATAATCACCTTACATTTTCAGACAGGTTAACAGGGAGTTATTTTCAGTGTTGCCATGGCGGCCAGTTGCGAACGGATGACACTGTGCGTGACAAAAGTTGCTGATGGACGGTGTGTCGAGTACTTGCCAACCCCTTAACCACAGCAGCAGAGACAGTATGCATGGGTAATTGATGCTATTTAAACTTCAGCACAAGATTGTGATTAAAAGTAACAGAGAAACTTGTCTAGACTTTTGTATCCTACTTTATGTACTTTGTTTTTATGAAGTGTGGTGCTGCGACAGGAGGAAAACAACAGCACATTGAAAAATCTGATTTAAAATAATCTTGGAAACCAATTGTCTTGAAAAGGTAAAGTTAATTTAACTATAAATCTTAAATAATGTTTACTTCATATCTCAGTGTTAAGTTTACTTGAAATTTAGCTGTATTTACTTAATTTTGTGAACTTAAAAAAACAGGTAAAATGACCTTGTTTGTTTTAAGCATTAGCAACGTCAGTAAACCAAGTAAGTGTGACTTAACTTGATCATAATTTGCCAATGATGAATTTGGGAGATCTGTGATTTCTGTTTTATTAATATGTTTAAGAAAATATAAATATGACTGACAAGTTTGCAACCAGCAGAATACAGTTATATAATACAGTATACTTGGTTTACTGAAGTTTCTGAAACTTAATAAGAATGTTTTAATATAACTTGTCATTTATAAGTTTCAACAACTTCACAAAATGACATAACTATAACTAAATTTTAACCCTTTGAAACCTGAGCGAATTGGCTGGATTTCTTCAAAAACACGTGGAGAATGCATTGGGCGCCTCATGTACTACTGTCCTTGCTGCAGCAGCTGTGGGTTTCTGCAAAAAAAATTAATTATAAAAAAAAATAATAATAATAAATACAACTTATGAAGTTAAATTTTTGGTGGAAGTAGCGATTTGGTTTGGGAACAGGAGGGTTGAGGTTTCAAGTCTCTGTCTGGACCAAGTATGGAGCGTGGATTGGTAGATGGAGAGGTGCCAGTTCAACTTGGTGTTCGGCACCTTGTTTGTCAATGACAACAGATATTAATAAAGTACATTAAATTAAAAATTTAATTAAAAAATGAGCAATACAGAATAAATAAACCAAAAAAAAGTAATTTGTAAAAATTACAATAAAATTCACTGAAAATTAGCAGAGAAAAAAGAAAGTAAAAAAGAAACTTGAGGAAGTAAAATTACAAAGAAAAAAATACTGAAAGTGCTTGAAGAATTATCCAAATTCTGTAACATAATTATAAAAATGTTTTAAAAAATCTGTTTTTCTCTATATTATACTTGTATATCACTTTTCTAGTCTTATTGACCACTCAAAGCGCTTTAACACTACATTCACATTCACACATTCACACACACATTCACACACTGGTGGCCGATGCTACTGTACAAGGGGCCACCTGTAACACACATTCACACACACTCACACTCCGATGGCGTAGTATCGGGAGCAATTTGGTGTTCAGTATCTTGCCCAAGGATACTTTGACATGTTGCCTAGAGGAGCTGGGGATCGAACCGCTGAGCTTCCAATTAGACCTACCTCTGAGCCACAGCCGCCCCACAAAATATGTGTGTATTTTGTTGTGATCAGCCACATATTTTCTCTAGACTTTTTTCATAGCCTTTTTAAAAGTAATTTTCTAGCTAATTTCTTGCAATTGGTGGATCATTTCTCACCAAGTTGCTCTTTGCCTTTTTCTCCATGTTTTCAAAAGAAGTTTAAATAATGTAAAACTTTTCACTGTACATTTACATTAATTTACTGGCAGCAGCTTTGCCAGTAAAGTACTGTATGTTTACAATATGTCATATTCTACTGTATATCCTGTATTAAATGATACTTAAAGAATTTTATAATAATAATGATTAATGAAGATAACAGTATTCATTGTGTAGTTCTTTGTCAAATATTTATCAACATAAAAACATGTCACCAGTGCAACAGTCAGTCAGTGAGTGAGCGAGTTGGTGAATGCATGTTTGAATGAGTGGCTGTGTGAGACAGGGGTGTGTGTGTGTGTGTGTGTGTGTAAAAAGGTCAAACAATGTCCCACTTGAAGTTACTGAGCTTCTTGTTAAGTGTAGAGATGTGGGTTCACTGACGTTGCCTTCTTTTTGACCATCTTCCCACTGTTCTTGCTTTGCACTGGAATCGCTTGCTTTTATGCCCCTCTCAGGATTGATGTCAATGCAGGCTCTGGAGAATAAAGTAGAACCACAAAATATATTCTTTTAGGTGACATTACTCGACGAAAAATGACATAAATCAAAAGTCTTGAATGGGTCTTTTCCCAATGTGGAAAACACAAAGCTACTTCCTACCACATTACATTATACAGTTAAGATATCTCCCAGCAAAAGTGTTGTTTTAATATTGATATAGGCTCCTGAAACAAAATACCAAAGTGCTAATTTAAGCTAACCAGAATATTGCAAAAAACTAGGCTCTTTTTGCCAGTGTGAAGAACAAACACAGTAGGTTACTCTCTTATTATCACTGTATTAGTCAGCGTAGTTTAATTATCTTTCAGCAAAAGCAATTTTAATTTCAATGTGAACTGTGGCAAAATGTTGACATGTACTTATTAGCCAATGTTAGCCAAGGTTAACGTTGGCTAATGTTAGCTAACGTTAGCTACAGTTTGAACATTGAGAATATTAAGAAATTATAAGTGTTTCAACAGCATTGTTACAAATTTACAACACACAACATGGCAGATAATTCAAATGTTAAAAGCATCACAGATATTTAAAAATTTTGAACAGGTATAATGCTATTTCCTGGCAGAATAAAAATGTTACTTACATTACTCAATGGTGGTTGCTTTATCAGACATTAGTGATGAAAGGCTGGTCAGGCTGTAGTGTAGCCGTGCCTTAGTAGCAACTGAGACTCTCTGGCAGATGTGCTCCATAGTTGAAATTCCCAAAAATAAAATGCAAGTTGGAAACTCTTCTTAGAAATAGAAATATCTCCTCAGGTAGAAATCTGGTGATGTGTGACTCCATTAGCTATAAGATGTGCCTGCACTTCACTCATCACTTCGGTTCATTTTTTTTAAAATTTCAGTTGCCTCCTTTTTTCTTTTACTCTCCCACAGTGCTTAACTGTAGTACGTTTACAGTACATTACTGTAAATAATGGCAGCCTCTTAAGTTGCAGTGTTCATGTTATTTTTTCTCCCAGATTGCACTGTGGTTTACAGTGTAATACTGTTTGACATTATTACAGTAAAATACTGTTCAGATTTTACTGTAAATTTTAAGTTTTAAACTGTAAGTTTTACAATGTACTCATAAAACACATCTGAAAAGAAGCACGACTGATGTCACTTCAGATTTCAAAATAAATTTAACAATTAGATATAAAATTAACACAAACTTAGATTTATAGATATATTTAATTACATTTTTCAAAGGCAATGAGTTCCCTAGAATTTAAAAAAATTAAATCAACTAGTCAGTGGAAGGAGGTAATAAAGCTCAGGTTCTGGATCTGATCTGGATGTTTGAACATCTGACGAGTGTTAAGATATTCATCACAGAGCAGGGACACATCCAGGTTTTAATAAGCAACTTAGTTTATGTTTGTAATTGACATAAATAAAAGCTGAAAACGTTCTGAAAACAACAACTTTTACAGCATTTATAAAATTTAATGGCTGGGAAAATCAGCACTTTTGAATAAATGAGAAACCATGTCTGTGATACAGACATACAGTAATACAGCATTAAGTGTGGATCTCGAGAGGATCGTAAGTTGTAATGACAATAATTATGATGTGAGAGAGAAGCCATTTGACTTCACTGTGTTTCTTCTGCTCCCTTTTTAATTGATTTTTTTTTTTTTACTGCTTTTGTATTTGACTGTTTCTATTGCACTTTTTTTTCAAATTGGTTGAGGCTTTGTTCAATAATTAAGTGTCTTTTTTCATGGAAACAAACTGCCAACATGTCTTCAGTCAGAAAGCAGAAACTATGTGACTCATTATAACAAACTATCAGACAGAAAAACTGACCTAAATATGTTTTTTTTTTCCTGAAATAATATATTATCAAAACTGTGTGTTACTATGACAGCAGTGTGATTACAGTAGTTAACCCACTGAAATCTGAACAAATTGAAGGAAGGCTTTGAGCAAAACAAAAAATAACAAATTCCACAAATTAGCAGGAAATTCAGGAAGAGCGGCAGAGGATGATGAGGGATGTCTCTTCCAGGATGGACAGACTATAAAAAATATTAAGACATGACATATTGATTGCAACATTCAGGACATGTTATTGAGGCCCATGTTATTGAGGTATGAGATTACATTCTTTTTTTAAAAATGAAAATGTAATGTATTGTGATATGTTAACAAAAAACATTTTTTAACATGGTTTGATGTTAAGAGATTATGTTACCCTGCAATTTTAAATAATGTTCCTGTGGGGTTAAAAATTCTAAGAAGTGACGTTTTTTAAAAGAAATAATTTACATCCAGGCCAAAAGTTTGCTGTGGTGGTGTGAGTTTATCTAAGTATGCCGGTATACTGGTGAATTTACAGTCAGAGAGCAGGTCTGAGTCAGTGTGGCAGTATGTACATCAAAATGTAAGGTAAGGTTGTGATCAGACATAATGCAATAAACAAAAGGTAGGATAGGAATGAATCTAAACAAAAAAGGAAGGGGGGGTATTTACATATAGACCTACAACGAGGGTTGGGGCATAAAATTGTCAGGATATCAAATTAGCAAATTGTGAAAGGGGGGCAGGGAACAGGAAGATCAGGCATACAGCAAGATTAAGGGCCAGACCAGTGGGGGAGCTTCTCCCACACTTGGTGACTGGCAACGTTGCAGTACCCACATGTGTATTTGCTTCATCATGTTTCAACTGTAATATTCAGAACATATTATTGAAGCCTGTGTTACTGAGGTATGAGGTTATGTACCTTGCTTGTTTTTTTGTTTGTGTTTTTAATGAAAATGTAATGTAATGTGATATGTTAACAAAAAAATATGTTTATAGAGAAGGTTTATCTAATGTTAAAAGAGCATTCTGGGAAGAAAAAGAAAACTTGACTAAAACATTGTATTGGTTGTATTTTACTATTTTCAGAACATTTTTTGGACTAAAACTTGCCAAGCTGGGGAGGTTGTTTAAGACAATACCAGGCGTGATGCCTCTGGGAGGTTGTTGCTACATGTTAGGACATGTTAGGACAAGAAAAATAGTAAGCCACACCTCCTAGTGGGCGTGTTTTATATAGGCTATAAAATGTGTTGCCTCAGTCATTTCACATCAACAACCTGGAACAGAGAGCAAACACCCGACTCAACCACCTCAAAGCCCTCTGCGGAAAGCATGGCGCATCACCCTCTACAATAATCAAAGTCTATCTTTCATACATCCGTCCATTACTCGAGTTCTCCGTCCCCACCTGGATCACCGTATCAGAATTGTCTACAGATCATCCAAAACAAAGCCCTCAAACTCACCCATAGACTCCCCCCGTACATCAACAACCACTACACCCACTCCATAACAGGCATTCAAACAATCAAACAAAGATACCAGAAAAAAGCCCAGAAATACATTTCATCTGCCATCAACAACCCTGCACTCTGGAAAACAATCACTGAAGCACACCAAGAAAACAACAGCCCCGTCATTCATCCTGAGACTCATCACTGCCCCCTGCCACCGATCCCTCCATAATTCAGAACTCCCCTCCTCAACACTGCTACATGTACACACCATACATTACACACATAACATATATAGAGAAACATGCACACACACACACACACACACACACATAAATTTAAAAAAAATTTTTAAAAAAATAATCCTGCACTCCACCCCTGTACATCTGATCCCTTACTGCTGGTAGGACCCTCATGCTACCTTTGTTTTTGGAGTGAACATTTGGATACCCCTTTTTGTATTTTATACATCTATTTGCTACACTACTGGCAAAGGGTATGTAAAAAGAAATAATAAAATTGTGGTTATATGAATATAAACATATTTCTAACTTCGTACCCATGTCTGCATTCGTGAATGAGATAAAAGCATCTACACATTTCCTGGAGGAGCTGAACGTAATCCTTGGAGAGGAGGAGATATTAACACCTGCAGAGCCAGCGATCAACCTCCTGAAGTCCAAACCTTGTCTTATAATGTTGTGTTAATAAAGGACTAGAGCATGTACACCCGATAATGACATCGCGCATGGTGGCTCCTGGGATTTGGTGGTTAATGCTGCAGAGACTAACTCGACTGTTGACAGCGTTCCTGCAAAAATTAGTGTCCCATGTTGTAGTTGAGCTTCTCCTCACAGTGCCCACGAGTCTCAGGCAGGAGGACACTTTATTAGATCAGGCAGATCTTTACAAGTTGACCGAGGCCGCTACAAACATGCTTTATGAGATCTGCCTGAATTCTGGTAATGTACCTGCTGCTGCTGATCAGCAAGAGCAGTTGCCGAAAGCAACAGGCCAGTGAGCAGGAGTCACTGCACCAGTTGATAAAGGATAGATTTGACCAAACCGAGAGCAAATCTGACCAATTTGATGCAAAAGTAGAGCAAATTGACAGCAGACTTACACATCTGGACACAAAACTTGAAATTTTAATTAAATCAAACAGCGATAGCAAAAACTTTAAATCAGATAACTTAAAAAAAAATTGGACATACATTTACCACTTTTATTTTCACATACTAACCACATATATACCATATTAGACAGTTTCGACACACAGCAGCTGTAGTTAGTGTCACAAAAATTAGTTACTAATTTAAATTATGGCCCCACCTAGTGAAATCTTTGAACACAGTTATGGCTCTGGTCGGGCAGTTGTTAATAATAACAATCCTGTATAGGATCAACATGCAAAGGCAGACATGCTTTTTAACTTTGCAGCATTTAAACGGTGGTCCGAAGACATGACAAAGAGACTTAATGCTCTACAAAAGCGAGTTCTGTGCAGGCGCAAGCGCAAAGCTAGTTCTGCTATTACATCTGATAACTCCTCCACAACTTCTCATACATGTTCTTATTCTGTAGCTTCTGCAGGTGCTTCTAATGTCACTGATAATTCTGTAGAATTATTAGGTGCTGATGATAATGCTTCTGCGACTGAGTGTGCGGCACACTTAACAGACAGCCATTTGTCAAATATTGTCAATGGTGCTGTAAGGGAATCTGGTAGTCCAATGCACATTGAGCCATCAGCTGAGTCAGTGAGGGATCATGGCTTTGAACAGCGGGGGTATGGTGAAAGAAAGGTTCAGATTAGGGACATACCAGTTTTTAATGTCGTAGAATTGAATCAATTGTGTCGATTTTAGTGACACTGATTCAGATAATCCAAAACAGATGCCTGTTCAGGGTCAGAGAGTGGCTGATCAGGCGCTAGAGGCATCACAGCGGTGGTCTTTAAAACAACCTCCCAGCTGGCAAGTTTTAGTTCTAAAAATGTTCTGAGAATAGTAAAAAACAGTCAATTCAGAGTTTTAGTTTTGTTTCCAGAGGCAAGTTTTATTTTTGTTTCAAGAATATTTTTTTTCAAAGTTAGGGTAACAATGGGTTGTTTTTCTTATATAACATATCACAATACATTCCATTTTCACTCAAACAAAGCATGTAATCTCAAACCTTAGTAGCATGTTCTGAATGTTGAAGTTAAAACATCACATCACACGGGGCCTTCATCAGGGCATCAGCTGGTGGAGGAACAGGTAAAGGGAGACACCTGCTGAGGCTGCCACAGTAGACCTGTTCACACTGTGGCCAAAACATGATGGCTTGATTTGATCTGTTCCACCCTGAACCAGCCATGAAAATAAATCTTTTTATCATAAGGAGTGCCTTGGTTTAGCCCCCTTTTTTCATCCTTAAAACATTCTTTGAACATTACTATTAAAATGTTTTCTTTAAAACATTATTGCAACTTGCAACGCTAGCCAGTGTTGTAGGAACATTCCCTGCTAGCAGGGCAGTCTGAGCACTCCAGGGATGAATCCCTCCAGCGCAGCAGGCGTGTGTGTCATACTGCAAAATTTGGTATTGATCCCATACCAAGTAAATACAGGGCCAGTATTGGTTGGACAAAGCTATCGAGGTGTTGCAACTACCAGACTTGGACATCTATGAGAAAGCTAAAAAATATGCTGGTATTCTCTAGAGAGGCCCGTCATTGCTGAGACAGGGTGAGTGTGAAAAGGGTGTATTGACTCTATCTTTGCCCGTCACTGAAAGTACCGGGCGGTACAAGTCAAGATGCTGCACATCCTGGTGATGATACTGGTGTAAAGGATCTGATTGTGGAGGAGATTTGGAGACACATGCCCAAAAGAAGAAAAAAAAAAAATTCAGAGCACATTTTGGCAGTGACCCGTGCATCAGATGGAATATTCACATCGTAAATCTGCTAGCATGAGGAAGAGCGCTGACTTACTAGGTTTAGCACTCCTCTTAGGACACCTGGGTCAAAGGGGTTAAGGTCACATAGATAAGACACTGATGACTGGTTATATCATTGATGATTCGATGGATTATTGATTGATTTTTCTATGACAAAAGAAATGTATTTTTTTTCCTTCTTTAATGTATTTTTATTCTTTTATTCATGTTAAATAACATGCCAAATGTATTTTAAATGATTGTATGTATTTTTCTTTACCCATGCTAAATATTGTAGCAATGAAAGAACAAATACATTGTAACCATTGTTGTTAATATTGCCTATTGAAATGTAAATAAATATGCTTGAGTCAGTGAATCACGTCCTCAAAACATGTCTTTATTAAAAATTATCATTGTTACATAACATTATACACCACATGTACACATGCACACATGTAGCCTACATTATCCCCAACACACACAGCCGTAGGTTGTATTTTGGTAGCAAATCATCAAACCATAGCATCATATAAATTATATTGATTGTGTGCCTGTTTATCTGTTGTGTATAAGGCATCCCTTTTTGTATATGATACAGAAATAACACACAATGCTGATCATATATCGCTTTCAACCTGTTTTCTTGAGTAAGATTCATCCATACTGTTTTTTCCCCAGTCCAAAAGCCTACCTCAATAGGTGTCATGCAAAACAAATCAGACTGCTATTGATTAGTTCTTTTAGGATATGATATGTCATATCATTATTAGCTATGTGACCAATCACTCTGAACCCCTGATGCTATACTGTTTATAAGTGCTCCCGTTTCTTTTGCTCGGGGTCAGCTCACAGGCTCAAATCGCTCTGTGTCTAAGAGCTCACCACCATGCTGGCATACTTCAATAAATTCACATCATCACAGCAAACCTTTGGACTGGACATAAATGACTTCTTCAACACAAAATCGCTCAGACCAGTACTCACCAAACTAAACTACAACTAATTCTCTGGTTGCAAAACGGGTGGTAAGAATCATTGTCTCTCAGGCCCAAGAAATCATACATTACCTGTGTTTTGCAAACTTTTCATACTCAATATTTATCAGATTAACAACTTAGTTGTTCAATATGTACATGGTTCTTTAAATAAAAAAAAAACTCCCTCCCCTGTGTTCTCTTTATTGCTAACATTTAAATTAATAATTACTCCATCCGAAAAGTACTCCAGCTTTGGACGCCCCAATCACAAACCAATTTATGCCCATGAAATATCACATACCAAGGTTCCAAAGTATGGAGTTCATGCCCTCCTCACCTACTTTAACTTTTTTCCTTTATCAAGAAATCTGTGAAAAATATCCCTCGACAACAATTGCCCAACATTTTTTTTCCATGTTCACCTCTTTTTCTTGAAATACATAATTCTGTCCATATCTGCCTGCCCCCTTATATTTATATTTTTATAACCCTATATTTGATTTTGTGTTTATTTCTATTTTATAAGAAACTATTGTGTAATTGATTTTGATCAGTGTTAAGAGATTGAATGTAATCATTAGCCGTTTTGTGCAGAACCCCCTTGAGGGTTTTCTGGGTTTCCCCTGCACGTCTCCTTTTCTTAAAATGTATGTATGTATGTATGTATGTATTGTCATTGTTAGTATGTGCCAAAAAAATCTAAATCAAATACCTTATGCAGATACTGTATGTGCATGATTGATAGTTGCACAGGATAACTGAAAGACACGCATGGAAAGTTGTATACTTACTGTAAAAATATAGAAATAGTTTAAACATTTAAAGGCTATAGTTAAGCCAATAAAAAATATTACACAGTAAGGGGTAAAATATTGAAAAGTAAGAAATGGTGCAGCCATGTTGTACAGTATAGCTGATTTCATCAATAATTTGTTCTCGAATGTCCTCCAACTGGTCGCATGGGCTCTCATGTGTTAGCAGGTCGTCAGAAACATGATGGGGCTTAGCAGAGGAGGAGAAACTTCACAGTCCCATCAGATATCATGAGTATTGGCAGGAGCAGGTTCACTCGGTGAAAACCTCCCCTCAGAGTCAACTTTGAAAGAAGCGAAAATAGTCCACATCAGCCTCACTGCTCCCTCTCTCTGCCCACCAAAGGCACAGGTTGAAAGCTCTCTCTCTCGAACACACACACACACACACACACACACACACAGGCAGGCCGACGACACAAAGAAGGAGTGAGGGTATGAGCGTTATCCCAGTCTTTGTAATAAACAGGAGAAAGGAAGAAGGCTTAGCAGTAGAGTCAGCGAGGCCAGAGAAAGGACACATACAGACATCTTAATAAAGCCCTCAGCTCCGTCCTCTCTCTCCTCACCATCTCTCTTCCTTTGCCCACCTCCCTCTCTCTCCACCCATCCGTCAGCCACCCCCCCCCTTTTCTCTTTGTCAGCTGCCTTTGATTTAGATCTTCGCCCCTCTGTCTCTTCACTTCCACATCTGTCCTTCACTGTCAGCCCCCCCCCCCCCATCTCCTTTTCAAGCTTGGAGCCGTTCTTTTCATATCTGATATTTCCTCACACTCTCCTGCATTGTATCTGTCACTCTGTGGCCTTAGTAACATGCTATAATCATGATGATGTCGGTGTATTTCATAAAGGAACACATGGCAGATTCCATGTAATCACTGTGAACTTCATTGCTGTACATGTGTGAAAATGTGTGGATGAAGGGATCCAAAATGTTAGGGTTCTAGAATATCATAGTACTAGAATGTCAAGGTACAATTGAGCTGAAGTTATAGATTGTCGGGTTTAGAAAAGGATGAGCCTAGAATGTTGGTGTGTAAGAAAAAAATGATTCTAGAATGTTATGATACAACTGTGGAATGTCAAGTTAGCAATGTTTGTTATTTCGAGAGTGTTGGAGTATTTGATTGTATAATTTTAGAATGTTGGTGTTCTAGGAGGTTCTTAGGTTCTAGAAAATGTTGGTATTCTAGAATGTTGGTGTACTAGAATGTTAGAATTCTAGGATATCAAGGTACAACTGTGAGAATTCAAGTTAGTAATGTTTGTTATAGGATTTAGGAGTTTTAGATTGTTTGAGTTAAGAATGCTAAGTTTCTAGAATGTCGGTATTCTAGAATTAGAATACTAGAATATTCTAGTTCTAAAATGTTGGTGTGTAAAAATGTTGGGGTTCTACAACATTAGAGTTCTAGAATGTTCGGATTCTACAATGTTTAGGTACAACTGTTGAATGTCAAGTTAGCAATGTTTGTTAGTTCTAGGATGTTGGATTATTAGATTGCATAGTTTTAGAATACTGGTGTTCTAGGAAGTTCCTAGATTCTTGAAAATGTTGGTGTACTGGAATGTTAGTGTTGTAGAATGTCAAGGTACAGGTCTGGAATTTCAAATATATGTGATCTAGATTTTCAGGGTTGTAGACTGTTGATGTTCTAGAATGTTAATGTACTTGAATGTGATGGTTCTGGAATGCTGGTTTGTACGTAAGGGTTCTATAATGTTGGTGTTTTTAAATGTTGAGGTACAACTAATTAAGGTCTGATTCAGGTCTTTATTTTTTAAATTTTTTTAATCCATCCTTGTACAGGGCTGACTGTTAACTCTTGGAAATAAATGAAATTAAGCTACTCCCCATGCTTTTATCTATGGGCCTCATTTTAGCCTGAAAATGGCCCCAAATTAAATATACTTTCCATTACAGCTTTTAATTGATTATTATGTGTGCCCACTTTCAGCCACCAAAAACATTCACGTCAAAATGTGAAACTAAGGACATTTATTAGTCTATTAAACATTTTTTTTTCTCAGGGAGAACCTTAAGACCTCCAAGTGAAAAAAAAGAATGCTCAGTATTTGAGGCTTCTACCTGCAAAAGACATTTTGGGAGAAACTACATTTAAAAAATGTGATAGGATTTCGATATATATTTAGAGTGCCTTTAGATTCCTGTTATTCTGACAAATAATAAAAAAAACTTGCTTGCTACTTGTAAGTTTTGCTGTCCAGGATGTAAAAACTTTGAAGCCCAACATCTCAAAAGCACTCAGCATACAAATTGGACCGTATAATTCCTCGTTTTGGCGTTGCGTCTTCAGTTCCTCCTATATCTGTATTCATCTCAGTGCTGCAGGTGTCTGTTATGTCTTTATTTGGGGGGAGCTGTTATGTTGCATTGGAATTTGTTATGTTTGCTGAAACCTCCATAATACTCCTCCTACTTTCATTTTGTCACATGTAAGTGTGGATTCAGCAGTTAACTGGTTTCTGCTCTTGTGCCAGCTGCTATATTTCTTATAAAACTGAAACTGAAAATTAGCACTGGTTTTAGATCTGATGTTCACTCCTGGCTATGGTTTGCATGTAGGTACGAATAAATTGGTGGTCAAGAGAACACAAATGAGGCCCACAGTCTATGATCACAGCCCCTTGCTCAAAACAGAAGAGACCTTGTAGCTACCTGGTATTCTGGGGTTTTGTTGGAAGATAAACTGACAGAGAGCAAACTACTCCCAGCTGTCACTGAGGGAAACTTGCACATAAAGGAGGAGGCGTCCTGTACAGGAGCAGCAAGACAAAAGCCTGGTGTGGTAGCTGGATGTATTTCACATCCCAAATTATACATCAAGATCGAGCTTAGAGCTATTAGTTTGGAAACTTCCTTCATTTAAAAAACACAACATAAATGCCAAAAAAAAAAAAAAAACAACAACCCTGAACCCCATTTTATCTGGTATTTCAGTCAATTTTGTTTGGTTTTGATGTAAGAGACAGTATTAACTAATTATTAACTATAGGTTTCATGCAATTTTGACCTAGCCTACTAACACCCTACCACATATTCAAATAGATGAAAACAATAGGAGCTGGGAAATGAATGTGGATAGACCTTTTTTAAGGAGATTTTTCAAACTGTATTGATTAATTTATTTTAAGTTATTTGTATATTTATTTTCTCCCTTTCTTTTTCAGGATTATTTTCATAATCATATCTATCTATATTTTATTTGTTTATTTAACAATAACTTAAATTGAATTCTGTTGTGGTAGGGCTTTTTAGTTCAAAAAATGCAATTTAGTTTAAAATTAATAAAGAAAATGAAGAGAGAGTTGTAGAGGGAGAATTCAGTTATCGGATGTAAAACATATATGTCATAATTAATTATATGCCAAAATGAAACCAATTTGTGGCCTGTCCTATCTAGTGTCATCATAGGGTCAAAATTCCCATTTTTGATTTCTGCCCAAGCATGTTTGATTTAGTGCTAAATAACTAATTGAAGCATGCTAAGGCCCGATGGTGATCACAGTACACCTTATAGGCTACTTATAGGCTTATCATCTGAATGTTAGTACTGTCATGCAAGCACTTTAGCATGCTAACATTAGCATGTCACTTCTGCTTGGCTGCCTGCTGCTATGGTAACTGTATTTCCACATTTATAAGCATAAATTCCACTCATTTATGAAGTCAACAACAAGGCCCTGCCAATATCACAGGGCTTTTATTTTGAAACAGAAGCAGGGAAATTTGAGTAAAACAGATGTCTTTGTTTTTCCTAATCTCTGTGACAGAGAAAGACTTTTAGAAAGAAAGATATAGAGTCAATATAATCATCAAAACATCATTTTCACTGTCTATCTCTGCTAACAACTGCGCCAACATGCGGAAAAAATCCACCAGCCGTTTACAGTGGCTGACAGGCAACTGACAGGCAGCTGAGATGCGCCTGACATGCGCTGCTCGTGCAGACAGTGTGGCCGCTCTAACCTGTTAACATGGGCACCGGAAAAAAAAAAAAAAACAGGTTTAGCGATGCATGGGTCTTAGTTTAAGCTGCCCTTTGCTGTCTGTTTGAGTCCACTTAATTCTGAACAGGCTGGCATATTACTCACAATTGATTATGTACATTAACTCATGCACTCTGCCCACCTCTGTCCAATCTTCCAATAGGTCAGTGTACCTTCATCCACAAAGCAAAGCAGAGTTTCATTTGTCTTCCCTCATGGAACCATAGCTGCAGATGCAAACAAACAAACAAAAAAAAAAAAGAAAACAAAGTTGATTTTTTTTTTTCTCTCTGCATTTTAAGTGCTCACCCTACGCCCCTACCCACTCTCTAAATGTGTTTGCTTTGGCTGGACTATCCATGTGGCACGAGGTTATTCAACGGCCGACACAAAGCCAGAGAGTTACTCAGTAAATGCCAGCAAGTTGTTGCTTTGGGAATGGTTTGTGTCGAGTTTTAATCCTTTTGAAAGGTTGAATGCATACCTCAGCTTTATGCCCCCCCTCTATCCCCCCAACTCCATCCTCCAGTCTCCGTTCCACAGTCCATCTTATCCTCTCTGACAGGAGTTTTTACCTGCTGGCCTTGGCTTGCTGAGAGAGGAAATCCTTGGAGCTTTGAAAGCCCTGATCCATTGTTAGCTCTTTGGAGATTTGTGTTTACCTCAGATAGAGCTATTAGCATCAATGACAAGATGTCAGCTGTAAGATGCATGAAAGCAAACAGAAAAATAAAAAAAAAGAAACAGCATGCTTTTCTTTTGTTGTGAGATAGAGAATATTGAATCTACATATGAGGTGATACTCTTCTGTGTCAGCTGTTTATGCTCCAGGATGCCGCTACCATGTTTCTAAACAAATGCACATGGTGTAGCATGTGGTTATGTTAGGACAACACAAGCACATGGTAACTAACAACAAACGCACATGCTGGCACAGATGGTTAGGATTAGGGGAAGGAGGCACATGGTAAGGTTTAGATAAAAAATATAACACTCACACAGGAGACAAACATCACACTCCTGCACTGAAGTCCATTGTTTGTGGGACCCATTCGCCGCTATTCCCACCCACCCTTGCGCTCCTTATATTATGTCATTATAGCAGTTCAACCTGATGCTGTCCTGCCGCGTTTCATGCTGATGCAACAGGTTCTGTCCAGCCAACATATAATAACAATGCCAGCGGTTCTGTCCGGTTGCGTTCTCAACTGATGCTCTCCGGCGGCGTTCCGGGTTGATGCAGACAGTGGCTTTTGGTGTCACACTTGTACACTGAAAGCACTGACAGAGTGGACATATTTCACAAGGCATCCCAGCCTTAACAAGAAGGCTGCATTGTTGCTCTTCCCGCAACACACGCGCCTCTGTATGGTGCAACATGGATTTTGGTGCACTTGTTGAAATGCACCAAAATCCACAGTGTACGCAGTGTTTGCAACATATAGGACTACATGGGTGCTCGATGTTACAACTAAACAAACTTAAACAACACTGTCTTCACAAACAGAATTAATATTAAAATTAATTATCAGCCAGGTTTCTACAATGATGGAAAATTATATTATAATTATATCATAAAATAAATAATTGCTCATCATTAAGGTGTCATTAGGCCGTCAACTTACGCCGTCCAGCAGTGTTCCACGTGCACGTGAAGGTGCCTTCAGGCTAGCTGCACTTACGCCAAAAGCACTGACAGCTCATCTCTGATCTCTGGTTTCCAAGCAAACTTGTGCATTTGCCCCTGAAAACTTCATAGATCCACATTAAAATAGATTTATTTGATACATTTTGTCTTCGGTGGCTTTCTGTTTCAGATCAGGTTTGAAAAGGTACGAAAGTTGTGGGATTTTTCACTGAAGCAGACTCGGCCCCTCCTCTGCCCTTCTACTCCTCCTGGTTAAGGATGAAGAGTATTGTAGGTGACATGCTATGGCCGGCATGATTTTCATCTGTGCACAAATATCCGTGTGTGCTTAATCAGGTGCTAGCTTGAAAGGCATGCCAGGATCACAATGCTATAATAACACACACACACACACACACACACACTTACACAACACCCTGTCCAAGTCATAAACCTGTGAATTTCATAAACGCTCCAATCGGGAAGAATTTGGCCGGTGCTGTGCTGTTTCTCGTTAACAGTAAATAGCGTCACTGGGTCCTGGAGGTGAAATTACACTATATCATGGCTGAGAGCTCATTAAAAATGGATATGAGTAGTTGACTAACAGTAGCTCCCAGGCTGGAAAGTGTCAACGGGCCCGCCGCTTTCCTTCCATGTTGTAAAAAATTCAAGCTGATGTGACACAGTGGGCACGTTGGTGCCAGACATGCACGGTTATTTATGCCTCTCATTTCCAGTAGGGGACATTTTAAGTGAAAGCACAGGGAATTTGCCAATTTTACAGTGAAGCACTGCAGAGGAAAAAGTACAACAGTTGTATACTTGAAGAGGTTCTCAGCATTGTTGGGAGGAAAAGCACAGGCGCCTGAATGCAGCATCTGTCAAGAACATGCTCACCAATTACCTGTTGGCACTCACTGACGATGATCCAAGGCCGACTGCCACACAAACACAACAGCAAACACAGAAGAGAATTTATGTTATCACCATCTGAATAGCCTTAATATACAAAGCAATAAAGGGTGAGAAGCTGAAGGCAATTTGTGGTTAGTGCTTTACAGCAAACTATTGTCTATCATCTCCAATAAGACATCGCAACATCAGCTCAGAAAGAGGAAGGAACACACATTCATCACCACAGCCATGCCATTATGACAGCAGAGGCTTTTAGCCACGCTAACGCTGCGGCTTTAGGGATTGCAATGCCATTCAGTCATTCAATCAACCACTTTGTTCAGTCTGAAATATCTCAACAACTATAGAATGGATTGCTATGGAATTTTTTTTTTTAAAGATTTTCTAGGTTCCTAGAACATGAATTCTACTAAGTTTTAAGTGGATATCCAGTAAGTGTTGGTGGTAAATGCAGTCAAGTGAAGCAACAAATTCCTCAATGTGTTCTGTACTGACAGAGAACATGATTTTTTTTTTTTTTTAATTTTCAAGTTTTCCTTTATATACAGTCAGTACTACAAGTTGTTCTCATCTTGCTACCACAGATGGTTATAATCAGGGTAAAGAGGCACTGAATAAGGTATAGAGTAAAAAAAAACAAAAAACAAAAATTTTCAGATGAAAAGCAAACACCGGAGTCCCACTTGAAAGTTCCAGCTTAATGTCATTATCGGCAGTGTTTCAACCTGACACCATCCAACCACTTACAATGTGGACGAGACAGGTTCTGTTTGGCTGCATTCTGAAGTGAAGCCGCCTGTGCATTTATCACGTGACGGGCACTGCATTGTGGCCAAGCTTCTGACGCTCAGCCCCCAAATAGACTTGCTGTTGAAGGGTTGTAAAACTTACTTCCAATCTTCACTAGTTGGTTGAATGACAATCAGTAGGTGGGTGGGTAGGTGGGCACAAAACTGAAATGGTATTCTAGAAAAGTAGATTAAAATTGTGAGATGACTGTTCCACTGAGTGATGTTCTGCGACTTCTTCTCTCGCAGTAACATTCCAAGACGCATGGTGATGGATGTTCAAAACATTAGCAGCTTTATTTCTATTGCAGCCACCGCACTAGCTGTTATTATTTCCAATCCAAGGCCACGTAGGCATGTTATGATAATGGAAAGGCAATCCCTTCATATGTAGGAGCGGCCACATATGAGGGATTTCCGGGAGGTGACACTTTCACAGAGGAATTGTGGAATCAAAATTTCCAGAAACTTTTGAAGAGTTATGTAATGCAATAACACATCTTGTAGTGCCTGGTGCATCGTGCCTGAGGGAGCCAGTTCCTACTAACAAACACATAGCCATAGATATTTATAAACTGGCTACCTGTGCAGAATACTGGGTGAAGGCAAAAAAAAGTGTTTCTGTTGCATTTTTGCGAAATTTAGCTTTTACAAATTGCCTAAGTACCACCTTATGCGAGCATAAAAACTTTTTTAGGGATAAATGGTTTGTTTATCCCTAAAAATAATGTTTGTTTTTTAGAAATTGATGTGTTTCTATTAGACATATTTTATTTTACAAATTTCAATTTGTGCAATTTGAAGGTTAATGGAAACCCATCTAATGTGGTGGATGGAGTGAAAGTAGGTAGGGGGAAGGTGTAGAGGGTAGTTTGAGAAAGGCCCAAAGTCTCATTACAGCAACACAACTTCCTGTGACAACTCCTCTGTAGGCGCCATTTCACCACATGTTGCATCTCACTGAACTCAGCTACGTCTACAGAGGAAAGCATACAGGTGGTCTCGCAAGTACACCACACACACACACACAAACCGAGCTAGCTGGATGAAAGAACACAAAAGAATAAATCACAGACAGATGTTCTCATTCTTGGCAAGCAGCCTACCCTCATTAATCACACCTTATCAGCCGCTATCTGAACGAAGAGGAGCGGAAAATGGAGTGAGAAGCGAGGGAAGAGGACCGAAGACAAGTATGAACAGAGGAGGAGGTGACGGAGGAGTGTTTCTCTTGGCTCGCCGTGTGACTCAGAGGCTCAGGGCAGTACCTGACCTCCTGCCACCTCGGTGAATTGAATAAAGACGCAGCAGCAGCCCAAGGGCACGGTGTTAAATAATGCCCAGGCACACTGAGTACATTAAGATTTAGCATAAATAAGGAAGAGTGGAGCGGAGGCTGGCCTCTGCGCTGCCATCTCATTAACCCTGTCAGAGAGAGAGACAGACAACTAGGGATAAATAAAGTTCTATCTTAACTCCAAAGGGAGATGTCAAATGAAAATGGACGCCCACACAAGGTGGAGGACGCTGGCGACTCGGAGAAAAGACCTTGAGATTCAAGCCATATTTCAAAAGTAACCGAGGCAAGGATATGATGTAAGATTCAAATTTTTTTGCATTTGTTTTCCTTTTATTTTGTTCTCAGATGAAAAGAGAAGATGACATTGACTTCTAAACGACTTCCACAATGAAAAAGACTAAAGTGCTCTGCCTATGAATTCTGCAGAGTTATAGAAAACAGCATGCACGCTAATCGTGTTATGAAACTGTATACAGTAGCAAACAGACTCAGCAGGACTGCAGGAAAGACTCGTGTTCTGGCTGCATTCTGTATTCACAGCAGGGATACTCAACTTACTTATTTTGGGGACATCTTTTGCAAAATGACAGGCGATCAGGGACCAGTCACAGCAGCCCCATACATGATTCTAGGATTTTAAGACATTTCTAGCATAGTTAGTACATTTCACAGTTTATAGGACATTTCTAGGGCTATATGGCATTTCTGGGATTATAGGACATCCCAAGGACTTAAGGACCTTTCTATGACTTTAAGATATTTTTATGAATTCAAGATTTTCCTGGGATTTTAGGAAATGTCTAGGGGCATTGCTCGGATTTTAGGATTTTTCTAGGATGATAGGACATTTTGATTGTAGGATGTTTCTAGGAATTCAGGTAATTTCTAGGATTTTAGGACATTTTCTAGAACTTTAGGGCCTCTCTAGGACTTTAGGATGTTTGTAGGATTTCAGGATGTTTCTCGTAATTTAGGACATTTCTACTTTTTTTTAAGTCATTTCTTGGATTTTAGGATGTTTCTAGTATTTCAGGAAGTTGCTACGATTTCAGGAACATTCTAGGATTTTCGGACATTACTTGGATTTTAGAATATTTCTAGAATTTTGGGACATTTAAGATGTTTTGGGGCTTTTATGACATTTCTAGAATTTCACAACATTTCTAGTATATCAGATTTTAGGACACATCAAGGATTTAGGACAGTTCAAGAATTTCAGGGCGTTTCTGGGATTTTAGGACATTTCTGTTATAATAGGACATTGGGGTCTTTGCATGGACTTCTGTCAGGGGGGTGTTGGGGATCCTTCACAGGCACTTTTTTTTATAAACAAGCTCTGTGTTGATGCTGTTTTATGCACTCTGGCACCTTACGTATACTAAAAAAACATGGATCACTTTTTTGTTATTGTGAATTAGAAAATGGTTAGGAGCCATCCGGCACCGTATCGGGGCCAAATGTGGCCCGCGGGCTGCAAGTTGAGCATAACTGATTTGAAGGTTATAATAAAAGCTGTGAATAAAATTCAAATGCTGTGCCTATTTAATATGTTAATGATTGGCTGTGGCCTTGATGTTAGCTCAAGTGTGTCTCCAGATCCCAGTTTAAGCAAAAATGTATTCTTTGCTTCATTAAAATTCACTCACACTGGCATACAATCGCATTGATTTCCTCTGCGTTGACAGGTCTTGTCCAGCTTTGCTTTGCATAATGCTTCAAATACCTCAGTCATTAGCTCAGTGTGCTTTACATATGAATCTCTCACAACATTGCATAATATTACTGTTGCAGCTCTGCAGTAGATGTCAAATGAATATTTAGGGCAAAATCTAAATGACTAAGATTTTAGTTTGAAATGTGCGT
The DNA here is from genome assembly GCF_008729295.1 of Plectropomus leopardus. Lineage (NCBI taxonomy): Eukaryota > Metazoa > Chordata > Actinopteri > Perciformes > Serranidae > Plectropomus > Plectropomus leopardus. Next base: position 24,444,813 of record NC_056483.1, read on the forward strand.
CTTGTATTAGAGAGCACACTTAGTGAATGTTCAGTGTCATCACAGTGAGGAATAAGCCTTGCTGGTGTGTTGTCACTGTGGCCTGGGTCAGGTCCTGTTTCTGTGTGGACACAAGGAATCAGATCAGCCTTTTCTCACAGGCATCATTTAGGTTGTACAGTAGATGACTGATAATCCACTGCTTTAGCTTTGACGTAGACACGTTCCATCCTAACATACGGATAGGCAGATGAACATGCTATTATCAGGCCTTCTTGCATGTAAATGCATTATCAGACTTTCCAGGATGTTGCTATGTTGCGATCACAACAATTAACACAAATTCAGCCAATCCCCATGAATTCTCCTTAACCTCACAATTGAACCATTATTGCTTTTGCATTGCTTGGCTCTTCTGGACACATCATACTTCTCCTTAATGATCGATCTAATTGGTTTCTGGACAATTTGACAGTGAAACGAGCTATGCAGTTATAGAATCATGTTTCTATTTATATCTACAAAATCTAGTTTAATTAGTTCTTCACACATTTCAACAGGTCACAAGTAGTTATGTTAGATGTTAATAGTCTTTATTGTTTGCCTCCAGCTATTGGACTAAGTGGAGTCTCAGATTACCATCTGACCTGATACTTTTAAACTCAAAGACACACAACAGGTGACTAATGGATGAATTTATTCTATGAGTCAATTTGCTCAGGATAACAGAAAGAACAATCTCAAGGTTTTACTCTGGCTGTCTACTCTCCTCTGCAGCATAAACGATGTTACTTTTACCATCTCTGCATGTTCAGCCTTTCCTGTTCTCCCCCTCTGAAGCCAGCATCAACATATTTCTGCTTTCTTTCAAGATGCAGCAGTCAGATCAATGAAAAGCCTCTTAGCCGAGTTGCACTCTCAACATCTGCTATCGAACCAGCACTTTTAGGCCAAACTAAAAGTGCAAGACTTTGTTTTTTTTTTTTCTTCTGTGAGTGCCCATGTATACATTATATATATATATATATATATATATATATATATATTGTGTGTGTGTGTGTGTGTGTGTATATGTGTGTAGAGAGAGAGAGAGAGAGAGAGAGAGAGATAGATGGATAAATTGATGGATGGATGGATGGATGGATGGACAGAAAAATAGATAAATGAATAAATAGATAGATAGGTGGATGAATTGGTAGATGGATGGATGAATGTTGTGGGTACTGTGACTGAAGTTAAGTCATGTGACAACAACTGAGCTATCTCCATGACAACTAAGTGAACCTGATCCACTTACAGAGTTTGTATTATGTGGTTGAAATCAAAGAAAATGCTCTTAAGTGGATTCATTTTGTGTCAAACTGCTGTTTCTTAGATCATAAACCAACTTTTGGCTCAGTCACAATCTATAGTTCCTCTGAGGTCAGTGGATGGTGGAGCTGAAATTGGCTCCTGTAAATGCTCAGAACAAAAACAGTTTCGTGGAGATAATAGGCATACAATCAATGTCAATTAGGTCAAAAATGAGTGAAGTGTTCCTTTAGGGCAGCGTAAGGTTTAATTGCTGGTTTAAGAGACTGCTACCCCTGAAGCTGTTGACTAAAACTGAGAGGAATCCCCATTATAACTACTGGGCTCAACAATTAAAGGCCAGCAGTCAGTGTAATGTTTCTAACCCCAATGAACTGTGTGTGGCATGGCAGGGGTTAACCTCCTTCTTAAACCCAGTGAACCCCTGCTCTGCCTCCCTAAGCCTATAGCTGGGAAACAATGCCCTTATCTAGTTTGCTCAACCTGCCTTCCCATTTAGCCCCTCTGCCAGCCACAAATTTGCATGTCAATCATTGCGGCGGATGACATTTAAAAAGCCTGTAAAAGGACTGGTAGGAAATCAGAGAAATTAATTGCGAAGCGCGTGTGCACGTTCGTGTGAAATGCTCACGTACACACACTTACACAAACCATTCACACACACAATCTCCCCCTATCTTCCCACACACACGCGGCTCACCAGGAATTGTAATTACTTTACATTTCTTTGTGGAGGGAAGAAATTACCAAAATGGTTGAAGTAAGCGTCTCCGAGTGTAATTAACATTGTAGCTATCAAAAGTCTCACAACTCCTTTGAAACAATGAATTCTGCAAGTCTTCCCTTTTCCTCTCTTTCTGACATTCTCTCTCTCTCTCTCTTTGAGTTCAGCTGAATAAAACAACTAGCAGACACCACTTCTCTCTCTAAGATCAATAGAAAACACCAACAGTTATTTGCCTCTGAATAGTGGGGAATCAACACGATATCACACTCTGGCTCTGCATTTAGATTTATTGTTTTCATTTCGCCTTTATTCATTGTGCAAACCTCTGTCCCTCTCTCCCTCTCTCTCTCTCTCTCTCTCCCTGTCTCTCTCTTTCTCTCTCTCTCTCTCTCTCTCTCTCTCTGTCTTTTCCTTCAACCTGAGAAGGAGAAGAGTTATGGAAATTACCTACAGATTTCCAAGACGGTGAATTAGGAAGCTGACTGATGACCTATGCTACCAAGAACTAATTGGACTGAAATGGTTTGCTATCTTCAAGCTTGGACACATTGTCAGTACAGTAGTTAATTGTTGTTCAGTTCAGGATCAGATCATCTACCACTCATTTGTCACCACCTGTCATTTGTCAATCACCTCTGCTAAGCTAAACTAGCAGTTCAAGTCGCCATGCAATTGTTATGACGGTCCATATTTCCATAGCCTCAATAGTACAAAAAAGTCCCAATGGTCAGACAAGCCCATTTGTACGACAGCCAGTTGATACAAACGAGGACTGTGTCAAAACTAGATTTTGCTATGATGATGGCAGCACATGTAGATGCAGCAGCCAGTAGCTCCTCAAATCCTTGTTACTGTTTGCTATATTTTTCAATTTTTCAACTCCATGGCCCCTTCTGCTGAAGCACAACCTTTCTACAATAAAGAAGCACTTATCAACATCAGGTAAAAGTTGTGTGGAGTTTTGACTGAATGCAGCAGACCGCTAGAGGATCTCCACCAATGGCATAAGCCCAGCATCCACTTAGAGGGGAGAAAAGAAACTGAAAGTGCCGGACGAAGAGAGGGAGGAGAGCATCAGGGCGAGGCTGACCCAACTTGGACCGAGAGCTGTTCCTCTACCAAGCCTTCTTCTGGCTAATGTCTGGTCGCAGGAGAATAAATTGGATGAGATTCGATTGAGGCTCACTCAGCAACCGGAGATCACAGACTGCTCTGCACACATCTTCACAGAGATGTGGTTAACCCCTAACATCCTGGATCAAGCAGTTACACTGGATTGGTGGACCTTGTTCAGAGCCGACAGGACAAGAGACAAAAAACGCACAACAGGAATTGTATGATGGCATAAACAGCAACATGCCCAAGCAAAAGGATGGCATTTTCATCCTTCAACTCCAGAGATGTAGCAGGATCAAGGAAAAATGTAATTTCATTTTTAAAAGCTTTCTTTTATAAAATGACTAAGGCCCATGTCACACAGCACATGTCAGCACTGCATGAGCTGTGCCAAATGTATGTTTTAATTCAGCACCCATTTTATCAGTTAGAGCATCCACACAGTCTGCTGTATGTCAATTGCAGCACATCTAGAGAAATGATGGCTCACTCATTTTTTACCCGTGCTGTGTGCATTTGTCAGCAGTAATACACAGTGAAAATGGTGTTTTGATGATTATATTGACTCTATACCACTTTTTACTGCAATTTGAAAGTCTCCCCCTGTCACAGTGATCAGGGAAATACAGAGCTGTCTGTTTTACTCCAACTTCCCTGCTTCCGTTTTAAAACAGTAGCCCTCTCACAGCTTCTCCATGGCCATAATCTCATTAGTTGCTGATACAAGGCATTTTATTTTGAAACATTGACAGGACTGTGTTGTCGGCAATGCAGGGGATTGTAAGATTTCATAAATGAGTGGAATTTGTGCTCATAAATATGAAAATCCAATAATTATAGCAACAGCGACGTTGCAACAATGCTACATGTGTGAACACCACAAGCATTAAACATGCTGCAGTTCGACGAGGCTGCAGTCAAGCACTGCTGACGCAAACTCTACACCGATACCAATGCAAATACTGATATGGTTTGTAATGAAGAATAATACAAACAATAACATCAATGGCAACAATATTTTTAAGTTGCCTAAGGGAGTGCACAAAAAAAAAAAAACAAACAGTAATCTGACTGCAAAGCCCATTGTTGTGACATCACATGCTATCATGGAGTGCATTTAGTAATTTGACACCTATCACTGTTGTAATATGACATGCATTTGTTACCATTATTGCTGTGCATCTTTCCCTCTCTCTCCCTCTCTCTTCCCCGCTCTTTCGCTTTCCTTTTTGTCATTATTGTAATTTAATTGTTATTTACGACATCTATTGCATGTCTGTCTGTCCTGGATGAGGGATCCCTCCAAAGCCGCTCTTCCTGAGGTTTCTTCCATTTTTTTCCCCCATTCCAGGGATTTTTTGGGGAAGTTTTTCCTTAGGCGATGTGAGGTTCTATGGGCAGAGGGATGTCATATGCTGTAAATCCCTCTGAGGCAAACTTTGTTTTGTGATAATGAAACACATTATCACAACAAAAAAACTGAATTGAATTGAATTGTCAATCCAAACTTTCGAAATATGTCCACCCTGTGTGTGCTTTTAGCGAACAAAGTTGATGCCAAAAGTCACCCTCCGCGTCCAGCTGGAAGGCAGCTGGATGTATCACGCAGCCAGACAGAACTGGGTGTGTGCACAGAAGGATGCTGTCAGGTAATGTTGCTGCCAGTGACAACATAATATAAGGAGCGTGAGTGCGCTTACAGGGCAGGCTGGAGGGGACATGGATGGGCTCCACAAACAAATAACTTTCATGCAAACTCGTCAATTAAATTGGCTCTGTGAGTTCTTTCAGTGTTCAAGCATGATGACAAAAGCCACCATTCACTTCTAACTGAAGGGCAGCTGGAAGGCATCACTTGAGCATGGCCTGAGTTTGCTTCCTGTGTGGATGTGACTTCTTTTTCTTTTTTTTTCTTTTTTTCTACACCTTACCATGTGCCTCTTTCCTATCCTAACCATGTTAATGGTCTGTGTTGGTTGCAATGTGCTGTGTAGTTATATGAACACACTGATTGGATACTAAATGGCAGTTTGGGTGAAGAGATCATCTTTGTATTTTGTATTAATATTAGATCTGACTCTCACAACTTAAGCCAGATCCTAAATATATATTCTTTTTTAGGTTTATCTGTCATACTAGCATTGCCTGTCTTTAAAGATCCAGCCATTTCCTCCTGCCCTGCAGTGACCCCCTTCCAGCCATTCCCCTCTCCACCCCCCACCCCCCCTGTGCACCTGATCCAAATTTCTCCAATTGGTCCTGCAGTATATATAACTGCAGGGTCTATAAATCCATCTCAATTGTGTCTTTACCAGATTGTCAAATATAATCCATCCAGCTATCCAGTGTTATTCTGACTGTCTGATCTACTGCAGGACCCAAGGTCTGGATGATTCTCTACCCAGACCTAGGATCTGTTTGCCTGATCTGACTGTCTGGTTTTGACCCTTTTCTGCCTTTTGTGAATAAACTTGGACTTTGGACTATTTTACCTGCCTGTCTGTGACATTTTTGGACTCAAGCTGATGTATCTTCTGAGTTGTTGCACTCACAGTACCTTCTCACTAGCTTTCAGTCAACACCCCCCCCCCCCCTTTTTTTTAAACATTCTTTCTTAAAGCTGACACTGACACTAGGCTGGTTTCCATTAACCCTTATATGGCGCAAATTCAAATTGTGAATAGAAAATATGCCTAATGGAAACATGCCAATTTTGTAAAAACTCCCATCACAAAAAAAAATGTATGCTCACGAGGTGGTATTTGGAAAAAGTCATATTTTGCAAAGCTGCAATAGAAACACTTGTGTTTTATCAACATTTAAAAAATATTGCTTAAGTTGTGTGCAAATCTGTAGTGGAAACCCGTACTTACTACTTACTTTGGCTTAAGGGTTGTGCCTGGTCCCAGGTTGGCATCTGATAAAGACATACAAGGCTCCCTTTGGCATCTGTATGAGTTGGAGTTAGTTTTTAACTAAGTTAGTTTTCAAACAACTCCAATGTAAACCTCTCAGCAAGAATATTAGATGCTCAGAGTAAAGACCACCAAATCCACACAGAGAGGAGGTCAGTGTGGATAGACGGGTCAAACAGAGGACTTTCTTTTTGGAGGCTGCTGTTTGTGTCAAACCAAATGTCACCATTGACTTTTTTTTTTTGCATTGTGTGTTTCTGTAAACACACCACAAATGTACAATTACAGATTTAAAGCACAATCTATTTTCTATATTAAAACAAGCAGTTTTGGTACTGTGTTTCTTAGATGCCTTTCAGCTTACTGTCTGGTCGCTACGTTTTCAAAAAGCACCTAAAACACTAAACCTAACCATTATTACCATTATTTTTTTCTCAGGATTGACTACGTGTTACAACTTTTATCAGCTGTGTGTTGCTACGAGATGCTGAATGTCATGACAAAGGGTCGGTATTTGATGAACTATGAATGACAGTGCCCTGGATATATATTTATCACAAGATGAGTTGGCTTGAAAATGTTGTCTGTGTTGGAGAACTGTTTCATTTGAACATTTTGTCACATAAATTGTAGAAAAAAATATAGGCTGAGGTAAACAAAGTCTTTGGTGTTTGAGAATTTTTTCATAGAACACACCGCTGTTAAACAGTATATGGTGCCTGTAAGTATACCTTTCCATGGTATGCCTCTGCTCCCTGAGTGTTTTAAAAAATGTACTCGATATTCAAGATTCAAGATTCAAAGTGTTTATTGTCATATGCACAGTATGGAAACATGTTTCCCTGTACAATGAAATTCTTACTTTGCTGTCCACAGCATGCCTAACGTTTAGCAAATATAAAAGAAATATGAAATAGAAATTTAAAAATTTACAATAGAAGTAGAATTCTCGTCAGTATATTAAATGCTCACCACATGTGCAGCTTTTTAACTCTGAATGCTAACCCAAACTGATCTACCATGCAGAGTTAGAAAGGAAGCAGCTTCAGTTCAGCCCAGGATGGAGTCATAGCAGTCTGACCCTGGCCAGAATTTCTAATGTACTGTAGACAGGCTGTTATCAGCTGCCATTGTTCTCAGTACAATGGAAATCATTCATGTTAACAAGGTATTGGCGGCACAATTACAGCCTGCTCAGAAAGCCATCTCCTCTATTCACCGGAATGGGACGAGGACAAAAAATAATGCCTAAAATTAAATATCGAAAATGGATTTAAGGTCAGTTTGTTTCAATGATTTCACAGTAGACAAAGTATGTTCATTAATTTACATAAAAACAACCAACAGCTGATAAAGAGAGTTTTTGTTGGATATTTGAATTGTTACTTTAGTTAGAGTTGAGTTACTTGTCTTTGTCTTTGAAGTTCTTTACTTAATTATTCATTCAATATGGGGAACTTTTCTTTATATAGTATGTGGAGTTATATCTCTATCTATGGATCCATTTCACACGTTGTCATGCTCATATGACCTGCTGTGCACTGACTGAACTGACTCAACGTTACACTGGCAATTAGTTGGAAATCATTAATAAGAAATGTACTAACTGAACACTAACTTCAATTTTCCTTTGAATAAAATCAGCTCCAGCACACTGTCAACACTCACAGTCAAGTTATTGACTAACTACATTTTGGTATGGCAACCTTTATCAGAGATTTCCTTGCTGCTGCTGTACTGAAACATAGCTAATCAATGCATTTACCAACCAATTTACAAATGAGGACAGTGTTTGGGAACACATTTTTGTTACCTCAACCAACACTTAGCACCCCTTGCACAAGGATCACCTATCTTTTTTACTGGGGGTGGGGATGGTGGGTAGTCATGAGTTAGTGACCCAGTCTGAGTCAAGAAAGCCGATTTTTAACCACCCTTTTAGAATGTATTTATCACTTGTGCTACTGTCTTCTGACATTGATATTTATTTGCAGTTAAATAATTATCTCTCTCAAGTCTCCAGACCATTCGCCTCCATGGTGGTGCCAAGTCTGAGATGGAGCCAATGGGTAAAGTATTTCTTTTTCAACCCATTCCAGCTATTTGAGTGGTTCGACAGACTCCTATTTGGTGACCAAGTGTCCTTACTGAGCACCGAAACAAACATTCTATTGAGTGCTATTTTGTAACTTTTTGGGGAGGGTTCTCATTATTGCAACATGGCCTTTTACCATTTGGACTAGAAAATAATATCATCCAATATAGTTAGACATTAGATAAAGGAGAGTTTCAGGAACATGACAGCATTTATGAAGAGCTCGTACACATCTACACAGGGTTCATACATAGTTTTACCAATACATTTCCATGACTTTTCCATGACTGTGAGGCAAATTTTAAAGACCATGCGTTCTCTGTAACGACCTCCGATACTACTTTCTTGGTTCATTTTCATTACTATTATAGCTTTTGGTTATTTTTCAAAAATGTATTATTTACCTTCCAAACCTGCAGGTGTGTTTATATATATATGTATATATAAATATATAAAGAAAAAAAAACAGAAAACAAACCAAACAAACAAGGAGATTAGCATTCAATTTGCCAGTTTTTCTTTTACTCACAGCTTAGTTCAGCACCCAATTCAGAAATTGCCTATCAAACAGAATTAAAACTATGGGTATGGTATTCCCTTAAGACCTGTGGTGATTGTGGTGAGCTGTAGGACCTAAATTTTGGTATGCTCTTCTTGCACCCCTCCCTGATGACTTTTTTTTTGCCTGCTAAAAACAAATGTTTTAACAGGTGCTTGCTGTGTATTGTGCTTTTTTTATGATCTGTGACCTTTGTTTGTGAAAAGCGCTATACAAATAAATTTTACTTACTTACCAAAAAAACTTGTCGCACTGCTGATGGAGGGAGTTTGGAGATGAGATTGCCAAGGTCTAACCCAAGATTTTGACTGGAATGCTGTTTGGTCCAGTATACATGAGGCATCTCGTAACCCAGATCATCCAACCCATTTTCACTCTGAACCTGTCAAATACATCCACTCTGTCAGTGGTTTTGGCTTCCAAGTATTATGCAAAAAGCCACCTTCCACGTCCAACCAGAGTGCAGCTGCACTGTGTCAGATGAGAACGTGCTCAGACAGAACCGGTGCCATTGGTATTATACACAGCAGACGGCTGGGCGGCCCCAGGCACATCCACATGCACTGGCAGCATCACTTGAGACTACTGGGTGGAACCGGTTTTGTGGGCATGAATGCTGACAGACAGTGTCAGGTCATAATGCTGTGGGTGATGACATAATATAAGGAGTATGAGTGCACCAAAAGAGTGGGCTCAAACAAGTGACAAACAAGTGCAGGGGTATGGAGTTCACTTGCCTAAATCTAAACATCTGTGACTTTGTTGCCTAATTCTAACCATCATTACAGTCGCATTGGTTGCCATGTGCTGTTGTGTAAATTTTAGGACCATGTAGCACCATGTGTTTTGGTTGACATCATTATGAGGGCATCCTAGAGTGTAAACACTTGATGCAGAAGGATACCAAAACGTTATAAGTAGACACAGGTCACTGACATAGCGGCACCATGTGACAAGTTGGGATAAGAACGTGTTGAATCATCAGCAAATTCACCTCAGTTTCTTACATAGAACTTACCTTTCCCCTATAAAACTTCATCACATGAAATTGCCATATCCAAATTCCATGTCTTTTTTAAGATTTTTCATGACTGTATGAACCCTGTCTACTGTATTTGTTAAAGTTTTAATGTAAATGAAAATTTAGCATTTACAGAAGGGACATATTAAAATCATAAGACAGACAGATCATTTTTTAGCGGGCATTTTTGAACAGAAGTCAGCACCTTAAGTCCATCAACCTGCAGTTTGGTAAAAACATTTAGACAAATTGAGGCGACTACTGCACCTTCAACATACATACTTTTGACTTGATTTCGACAGATGCATACACACATAGATAAAGCTACAGAAACACAAAGCCATGCCGTCAAAACACACACTCAGAACACAGAACTTTAAACACACACACAAAACACACACACACAAAGACCAAATATCAAGATCTGTGAAAAAGCCTTCAAGCTGCTCTTTATTAATTATTCTTTATTAATGTTCTTGACATTTTGGGAGGTTGCTATCTACTCTTGCTCTGTTTTCTGCTTCCTCCCTTAATTACTGTGAGACATTGAGGAACACACTAAAAGGAAGAGAAGAAGAAAATAACAGAAACGTAAGGAAAGGAAAGTCATAAAGCATGCTATGCCGGAGAGCAGTTGAGAGTTTGTGTATTCTGCAAGCCTGATATATATCCTTCCTCTGTGCCGTGGAGATTCAGTGTTATAAAAAAAACAAAACAAAAAAAACAAAACAAAAAAAAACTAAAAACACATCAGTGAGCCACACTGTTACACTGGTCCTTCATTACCATAAATACACAATACAGAGCACCAATTGTGTAGGAACCCATTGCTGAAAACAGTACACAACAAATGGACACTTTCCCGACTGTTTGACAGTGACCAGATAACATATCAACATAGAACATTTCCTATGATGTTCCACAAAAATAAGTACCCTATAGATTGTGTTATACCCTACGAATTTGTCCATTGTGGTTGACATGTCATCCTTAACTTAAAGTTATGTTATTAATGTACAGTTACTGTGGCTGGGTTTGGGAAAGAAACATGAATGAAACAATCACTTTTTTGTGGCACTATACCAGCAATGTCTCAGTAAAAAAACAAAACAAAACAAAAAAAACAAAAAAAAAAAAAACACTTTTTGTGGCAATGTACCTGCAGAGGATGCTGCAATGTTTCCATAAAGAAAACCAGTCCACTTTTTGTGGCATTATCCCAGCAGGAAAGCAGCATGTCTCAACTAAAAACAAAAAAAAAAGAAATGCTCTTTGGCACTATGCCAAGTGAAAACACAGCATGTCGTTGTAAAAAACAGCTGCTTTTCATGGCCCTATAGTGGATGACAATGTTTCAGTAAAAAAAAAAAAAAAAAAATCCTTTTTTTCTGGCATTATTGTTGTTCTTGTGTTTTTTTTTTTTTAAGCGTTTTTGTGACAATATATTAACAGGAAAGCAGCAACGGCGATGTCTACACTTTTTGTGGCAGTAGGCAGGTTTACAATACAAACTTGTACAAAACTTAAGCAATACTTTTAAAATGTCGATAAAGCATAACACTGCGTTTCCACTGAGTGATGCTCTGTGACTTCTCCTCTGGTGATAGTATTCCAAGAAGCATTGTGATGGATGTTCAAAAAATGGCATCTCGCCTGAGTGAAACACCATCCACAGTCCTCCTGTGGATGACTCAGTCAACTCATATACTGCATCACTTTAGAAACATTAATATGATACATATGAAATCTACAAAATTAAGCATATTTGGGTTTGCAGACACATAATGCCAACATTATCTTTATGGCAACTGGGCTGGATATGATATATAATTCTACACATGGCAGCAAAGCCTTTGGGTTGTTTTTAACAAGGACCCATATATTCTTTCCTAAAATGTTATCTTGACACAACATTAACTAGGCACGTAAAAATTTTATTTATTTTTTGAGAAAACAAAAACAAAAACAAAAAAAAACCTACGGGTTTGGAAGAGATGTTTTCAGAACATGGAGCAATGCCTTTGTGTTGTTTTTAACAACATTGCATCAATTCAAAGTGCATACATTTTTTCCTTAAAATGTTATCTTGACCTCACATTGTATGTTGCTGCATTGTTTTAACCCTGATGGGTGTACCTCAGTCACTAACTGTCCCCTTCAGCACAATGAGCATCACTAACTGTTTGATCTTTAAAATAAAATAAAATATAAAATAAAATAAAATAAAAAAAATAAAATAAAATAAAATAAAAAATAAAATAAAATAAAATAAATAAGCATGTTAAAAATTGTGACCTTCTTTGTCTTTAAACATTTTTGGTGATTTTTGGTGAAACCTGCGGGTTTGGAAGGCATGTTTTCAGCCCATGTTGCAATGTCTTGGGATTGTTGATTAACAATATCAGGTGCATATATTTCTCCTGTTGTCTTGACTCCACATTGACTAAAAGATAAATTCTGGAGAAAAACTCAGTAACTCACTATCCCCTCTCAGCGCAGTGAGTGAGCATCACTTACCTGTCAAATTTATACATGTCTGCAAATCTGTGTTCACTTAAGCCACATGCTGATTTGCTGTTGCAATCATGACTGTGAATTGTATGTCGAAGTGGACTCCTGATGGCAAGCTTTCTTGCATCTATCACTCCACAAGTGTGTGGATGCTTTATGTGTATGTGCATGTGTAATTGATAACCTGATCCCAGAGGCGAACATTCAAAAGATGAATATTCGCAATTACAGCATTCTCATTAGAGCGTCTGACCTTCAAGCAAGCTCCCTCCGTATCGATTGTCCCAACCACGGTCGACTCTGGCCTTTCAGTGGAGATTGCTCAACACCACCACCACAACAACAACAACAAACACAGCCGTTCAGCGGGACCATAATCATCTAAAGAGCAGGGCCAGGGCAATAATCTGTCCTGCTGGCAGTGGAGGGAGCGCAGCTGATGATCAGTAGAAAGGAGGAGACAGGATGTGGAGCAGACAGTTGCACCCTGAAGGTAAAGCAGCCAGCAAAGTACAAATTTTATCAAACAGTGAAAGCAAAGCAACCACCAAAGTTTAGAGAGGAAAAGAACTAGAATTAGCGGCACATGGTTGTGTGCCTCTGCGCACCAGTCAAGTTGCAGTACAGTTTACATCCATGTCTGTGCGGCTTCAAACACATCATCACAGATCACAGCGCTATAAAATTGGCACTGTATCAAGATTAATGTAACCAATTCAGTATCAGACCAAATGTTTCTCCTTCTGTTCCTGACTTATGATGTTTAGTAATGATCAGAAAAGTGTTTTTTTTACAGAATATTATGATGTCACAGGTGACCTGTGACCTCTTGGCTATAAAATGTCATCATTAGATCTTGCGAGATATTTATGTGAAACTGGAGCATCTTAGTTCTTAAGGCATGGCCAAAAACATGTTTTATGGGATCACGGTGACCTTGCCCTTTGATCTCCATATTCTGGAAATTTTGCTTTCACAACAATGACATGAATGCAAGGATACCATGACCTTTACATTCAGCCACCAAAATCGAAGTTTGTCATTTTGTCCACCCAAACGTTTCTGTCAAATTTGAAGAAATTCCCTCAAGTTGTTCTCAAAATAACAAGTTTACAAAATTTAGACAGATGCAAGGTTACAGTGACCTTGACCTTTTGACCTATGGCCACCAAAATCTTGTCATTTTGTCCCTACTTCCAAATGAATGTATGCACCAAATTTGAAGAAATTTTGATATCACGTTCATGAGAATGGGTGGATGGACATATGGATGGACATATCATGGATGGACAACCCAAAATCATGCCTCCAGCCTTGGCTTTCGCCTTCATGGATGTATAATATAACTTACCATGTCCAGTCCAAAGTCACTGATCTGGGTAAAACTGGACAGAGGTGATCCAGTCATTCCTTTAAACAAATGCAACACTGGGCAACTTTCTGATTAAATGACTGCAGATGATGTCACAAAATCACTGAAAGTGCTGTAAATTTTTGGAGAGGAAGTGGATGTTAACGGGAGACCACAGTAATTCAAATAGTGCCATTTGAAAGGTCCGCCTGCTTTTAGTGATTTACTTGGTTGTTATTTTCTCAGACATAAATATATAGCAGTATGTTCACTGCTGATTTCAGTGTGGAAGGAGTTCAGCTTATGTAAGCTTGCCAACTCACCTCTCTGTCTTAAAGATGCTGATGTCTTCATATCCAAGTCATGCCAGGAAGTGAGCTACGTGGTCGTGCTGGTCCAGCGCCAGTCAGAGAAATCCTGCAGGAGGGTCTCCTTCTGAATTTTCTGCACCTAAGGCATACACATTTTATGGAGGGATGAAGTACCACCATGTCAGTCTTAACTGAGTTTAACCATGGTGTCTCTCTCCAATCACGCTGTATCTGGAGAAATTCATCTTCAGGATTAACTGATGTGGCTTGGGCTTGTAGTTGATGTTGGGTGGTGGTATCAATAGTTTGTCATTAGGATCTGAACTAACTATTTAAAGCACACCAAAGACACACAATAACCTGGCAGTGGTAAAAATGACCTGCAGTAAAAAGCCTGGCTACTTTTAAGAGGGGGATAACGGCTGTTTCTGGTGAAACAAAGGACCTTACTCTTAAACAACAATTCAGATAGCCTACATCCAATATTCTTACCTGTTGTTTCTTGGCGGCAACAGCAAGGTTAAGTGTGAGTTTCTCTCCGTGTTTGCCTGATGAGGGGGGACTGCTTGGCTTTGGACGTTCACTGCATTCGGTCTTCCACGATTAAAAAGCTAATATAAATTTTTTCGTCGGCAGAGTGGTACTGTTGAGTATGGTTACCTGTATTATTTTGGCTCGTATATGCATTTGCAAGGCTGTTAATGATATCTTGATTATGAGAATGGCTGAGATCAGCTTTCTTGCTGACTCGCTCATCTTGTGCCACCGATCTGATCTCAAATGCATTTTACGTAAATGCATATTTATATATATATTCTCAGGTATATATATATATATATATATTCTCACGTTTTAATGTATATTCTCAAACTTTCGATCCACATATATATATATCTATTATATATATTATATATATATATGTAAAGAACATCACTAACTGAAGACAAGACATTACCAGCAGAATCAACAGTTTATATAGTCATGTTTGGGGGACGATCTGACACAGGCTGTGTCACTACCTTTGTGAAGCCCATTTGTGTGATTTGTGGATGTGGAGGTGTTGATTCAGCTGGTAATGTCTTGTCTTCAGTTAGTGATGTTCTTCCATTGTATTATACAGCATTTTGCTGCATTGTAGGTGTTGGTTATTTGGTGTAAGGTGCCATAGAGTTAATTCCTCTCTGACACAAACACAACATTAGGAACCACTTGGCCTTTTGTATCGCATTATATTAGCCAGGTGTTGTTGGGTCCACCCCCGTGTATAGAAGATTAAAAAAAAAGATGAAAGCGCACACACTTCCACACACACAACATCTAAAACCCATCCTCATGTCCACTCTCTTAAAGGTTCCGCTTCTTTTAGCCTCTGTCTTAAAGTTTCCAGACACTAATAGGCTTAGAAGCCACTAGCAGTGGATTAAGGGCAGAAAGAAAGGCGAGCCACCTTGCTGTGTTCTCTTCTCGTTTTCTTCTTAAATGAAATGAGGCACAGGCTTCATCTGCAGCTGGGTAGGAAAGGGACACTGGCTCCCCGGCTGTTCATTCGAAGCGGATGACACGCAGTGATCTAGTTCCTCTTCCCAGGTCTGTCTAATTACCGGCTTGATCACCGGCCTGACCTTTCACATTCAGGCTGGACAGAAGAAAGTGCCGCCACCTTGATAGAGCTGGATAATAAGAGTGGGGGGACGGGGGGTGGAAAGATGTGCTGATAGAGTAAGGAGAAAAAAAAGAGTGAAAAAGGGCGGGACTACAAGGCCTTCTGGTAATTGTGCCTTTTTATCCTTTGGGGGAAGTAATGAAATGACCCATGTTCCTCTGATCCTTTTTTTCTTTGTCCCTTGTCTTTGTTTTTTCTCCCACTTTCTCCGTCTAACACTTTGCTTCTTTGACGGTTTTGTTTTTTTCTTTCATTTTTTTCAGGTAATCATCTTTTTTTTCATTTCTCTGTTCTTCTCTCTTTTTTGGTTTTCCTTTCCCTTGTGTCAAGACCTTTCTTATTCTGTGTTCTTGTGAATCGTCATCAGTTATGTTCCAGGTAGTTGTGCAATTATAAGTCAAGTAATTCAGCCAAATACAATGCAAGTGCAAGTACTATGCCTCCATGTCGACGATGGCTGAAGCCAAATGTTTGTGGACTCAATAATTAACTGATTAGATTGGTCTTTCACAGGTCAAGGTCATGGTGATCTTGCACTTGTCTCATTCTTGTGAATGCAATATCACACACTGAGGGCATTTCTTCAGACTTAATACAAATATTCACCTAGACCCTAACAATGAGCTGATTAGAATTTGATGTTTAAAGGTCACGGTCACTGGAATCTTGTAACTGTCCCATCATTGTATTGTGAACACAATACTTGAAGATGGTCTGAAGGATATGTCCTCAAATTTGTCACAAATGTCCACTTGGACTCCAGAATAAACTGATTAGAATTTGGCAGTTAAAGGTCAAGATCATGGTGTCCTCATACAATTTGCTTTTGGCCATAACTCAAGAATTGGTATGCTCAAATTTTTACACAAATGTCTCATATATAATGATATAATGATGAAGTTCTGACATTTTATATCCAAGTGGTCAAAGGTCAACTATGACATCATAATATTCTGCAAAAAACAGTTAGGAACGGAAGGGGAGACATTTAATCAGTTGCTGACTTGGTAAAAATAATCTTGAAACCGTGTTGATTGCTCAGCACTACTAGAGGGCTAGAGCACTTCAGTTGTGTGAGTTAATATGAAGCTTTTTCTTTTTGCATTTGTTTTTGTATATGCACAGCGTTTCTGGATATGTAACTCGTTTCTCTACATGCAGCACATTTGCCTTTGTTGGCCACCATAGGTCAGGTTTAGTAACTTAAGAATCAGTTCCTAACACACGTCTCCAAGGGAAAGTCTGAAGGAAAGAGTCCAGATTTTCTTCACCCATCAACCGCAGTAATATGCCTCCTTACAAGACAGCCCGGGGCTTTTTAGTTCCATCAGCGCATCGGTCACATGGCCACAGCCTTTCAAAAAAATTGGATATGTATGAATTTGGGTACTTACTTTTTTTAGAAAAATGTGCAGTTTGTGAGAATAGCCTCACAAATTATACTGACTTTGAAAAAAAAAAGAACTAGTCATTAAGTGGAAGGTGTTTGTCAAACTATTTTGTCATCTATATTTGTTTTAAGAGTTATTTTTTGGAAGTAAATTAATGTTCAGATTAAAAGTATTTGGTGAGTTTATATAAAATAATATGACATTTTGCCTCCTTTTCTGCTTGTCTCTTCCTTGGTCTCACCCTCTCCCCATGTCTCTTACCGCCCATCTTGCGGGGGCTCATGAAGAAACACAGGCATTGACAGTGCAGCAGAGGTAAAGGTTATCCATGTAGGTGAAACTTGAACTTGATCATGTTGCATCAAGTTTCAACTCCCAGATGACTTAATTTAAAACACACATACGGCTGATGTATTGACCTGATATGCTGGTAAATGTGTGAGTATAAAATATAAGTAAAGGCTGGAGGCCAATCTGCCTCGTCCTCTTGTTCGTAAACTAAGACGAAGTAAAGGCAGGAGGGATGACAGACTGTCGTGCTGTCATGCTGTTTCAAACCCAGTGTGTCTCCACACAGTCTCTGACAGGTGACTGTTGTCTGCAGAAAACTCAAGACAGTACCACATTCTTTGTTGGCACATAGATGAAAAAACATAAGATAAAGGAAAATCAAAGTTGTGCTGCTGTGATAAGGAAGTAGCTTTTTTTCCAGTTTCAAATCTAAGATTCAGACTCATTTTTAGAATACTCATACAGTAAATTTGTGCTGGTCAGGGGGACTTTACAATTGTGACCTGATGGAAGGTGTTGTAATGAGTAATGAGAGGGGTGTGAGTTAACCACCACATTAACCATCAAACTGCGCAAATTGAAATTGCAAATATAAAATATGCCCAATGGAAACGTGTAAATTTTGAGAAAACACTTACATTTATTGCAAGAAGTTTTTCCTCTTGCACGAGGTAGTATTTCAGGTGATTCAAAAAGG
Source organism: Plectropomus leopardus (assembly GCF_008729295.1). NCBI lineage: Eukaryota > Metazoa > Chordata > Actinopteri > Perciformes > Serranidae > Plectropomus > Plectropomus leopardus. Next base: position 24,462,751 of record NC_056483.1, read on the forward strand.
CCATGTTTCACAAAACTGTAATGGAAACACTTTTTTGGCTTTTCTAGGTCACATGATGTTATGGCTATGTGCTAGTTGGTAGGAACTGGCTCCCTCGGGCATGATGCAGCAGGCACTACAAGAGGTGTTATTGCATCGTATAACAAATATATATATCAAAAGTTCAGCGGATTATTTGCAAGTTTTGAATCCACAATTTCTCCGTGAAATCGTGGACTATCACCTCCTGGAATCCCTCATCCAACGTATAAGGGGTTTACCTTTCTATTATCGCTCACACAACATGCCTAAGTGGCCTTGGATTGGAAATAATGACGGCTAGTGTGGTGGCTGCAATAGAAATAAAGCTGCTAATGTTTTGAAAAACCATTGCCATGCTTCTTGGAATATTATTGCCAGAGAAGTCCCAGAACATCACTCAGTTGAAATGTGATCATCTCGTGATTGTGTTTAATCTATTATTTGAAAATATTGTTTAAATTTGCATAAATCTGTAATGGAAACCAGCCTGATATTGTGAAAGAGACATCTGTAAATCAGTGGATACATTTTTTAGCATCATTACCCCTACGCAAAATGACTTGTTTTACTTTAAGGATTTCATCCATTTGATCAGATAATATCTAGAAGAGTTGCAAGATTAATTCACTTTATCCTTATTCAAGTTAGGGGAAGGCTAAACTGGAGATCAGTTACTCAGCCAGCAAAAGTAAGCCACTTGTCTCTTGTCCCCATGCTCTATGGACCCAGCAATGCAGAAGTAGAGCAGTAGAGCAGTCTGTATACTTTTAGAAGAAGAGGAATCATTTATTGTCACATGTAAATTGTACAGCAAAATGTGTCCACTGCAATGAAGTCATTCTCTCTCGGCGACCAACTGCACATCTTGTGCAGTGCCTTGGGTGGTTAAGAACAGTTGGTGAATCTGGAGTTGACTTCTCTTATGTTTTTTTCTCTTGCCAGAAAATTAAGAGAAGATATCAGATAAATTTAAGAGAATGTTGCTACATGAGGCCCACTACACAATGTTGCTGTGGCTCAGCTAGTAAAGAAAATCCTAGAGATGGAGTTAACCTGAAAATTTGTGGATTCAATACCCAGAAAGATAATGGAGATAATTAACCCCAGAAATAAGTCCAAACCCAGAAATGAGTTTTAGCACCTCTGGTTCCCACGTCACAAAGTAGGTCGAATTCTTTAAGAGGGTCTTTGGTTAGAAGCCTGAGTTAAAGTCTGGTTATCACAAGTTGAAGAGAGTTTCACATTTTATTCTATAACATAAAATACATCAGTAAATACTTTACTTCAACCTTTAAAGCTTTTACCTGTGTTAAAAAAGACAATCCCAATTATTAATTCATCTGTTTTAGTTTGTCTTTTAATTTATTCTTTTTTTCCATCTCGATCATGTCAATTCTATTATTAGTACTATAATTTCTGTGTTATATTCTTTAAATTGTATTTATTTTATTGGTATGGGTTGTAATTATGATTTCTCTTTTCTAATTATTTCTCTCTTGTTTGACCTCAATGCAGCATTATTGTTTGGCTCTTATATTTCTGTTGCCTCTGCAAGAAACCCCTTTGTAAATAAGGGAGCTATATATGTATAATACATACTGTATGTGTGAGGACTTGCTGCTTTTTATTTTAATTATTTTAAATATTTTGATTTATTGAATTTTATTTAAATATTTTTGCTTGTGCACTTTTACTGTTTATACTTTAAATTAATTTCCATGAAATTTACTTCAAGTTTTTTTCAGAGTAGGCCCATGTTAGTTTCACTCATGTGGAAGTTCTTCTTCTATACAGCCTTTTTTTGGTGTGTAGTCTGTAGTTTTGACCGTGGTCAGAGTCAGTGCACACTGTTCTAACAGGTGAACTATGATCAATTGGGATTCATCAATAAGAACACCTGGTCAGAGCAGATTTGGGTGGTTAAGAACAGTTGGTGAATCTGGAGTTGACTTCTCTTATGTTTTTTTCTCTTGCCAGAAAATTAAGAGAAGATATCAGATAAATTTAAGAGAATGTTGCTACATGAGGCCCACTACACAATGTTGCTGTGGCTCAGCTAGTAAAGAAAATCCTAGAGATGGAGTTAACTGAAAATTTGTGGATTCAATACCCAGAAAGATAATGGAGATAATTAACCCCAGAAATAAGTCCAAACCCAGAAATGAGTTTTAGCACCTCTGGTTCCCACGTCTCAAAGTAGGTCGAATTCTTTAAGAGGGTCTTTGGTTAGAAGCCTGAGTTAAAGTCTGGTTATCACAAGTTGAAGAGAGTTTTCACATTTTATTCTATAACATAAAATACATCAGTAAATACTTTACTTCAACCTTTAAAGCTTTTACCTGTGTTAAAAAAAGACAATCCCAATTATTAATTCATCTGTTTTAGTTTGTCTTTTAATTTATTCTTTTTTTCCATCTCGATCATGTCAATTCTATTATTAGTACTATAATTTCTGTGTTATATTCTTTAAATTGTATTTATTTTATTGGTATGGGTTGTAATTATGATTTCTCTTTTCTAATTATTTCTCTCTTGTTTGACCTCAATGCAGCATTATTGTTTGGCTCTTATATTTCTGTTGCCTCTGCAAGAAACCCCTTTGTAAATAAGGGAGCTATATATGTATATATATATATATCTCCCTCCCACAAGAACAACAAGGACTACAGTGGTACCATTAGCTCATGTGTTCCTGCCCGTGTTCCCTACACACCGTTTTCCAGGAGTAAATCATGCTTTGACACTATTCATTATCGCTGACATCTGGAGTAAGTTACCATCTCTGTGCTGTTTGTCTGAGCGGCGGCAGAGCGCAGCAGCATTTGGTGATAAACAAGAAGAGAAAGATGAGTTTAATGGCTGTAGGTGACAGGTGCCTCACCCTGACCTGACCCCATACCGTAAACACAGGCTCTGCAGGAGCATCAATACAGAGGCAGATGCCACCTCACGCTACTCCATCACCGCTTATGGCGCCCAGATAAGAGATGGATGCAACGCGTACACTGTGGTACAGAGGGGGCAAATAAAGAGCTCAAAGAGCTCAGTCCTGGAACTTTGAGATGCTAACTTACAGATTTTTTTCTTTCTTACACTGTAAATTGCAGGGATTCCCACACATTGATCCATTTACAGCGGCCCGTCAGAATATAAACATCTGGCACCATGTATTGATTTTCTATTCTTGGAGGTTGAACAGTTACAGTAATTAGGTGCATTGTGGCAATACACCAATCAGCCAAAACATCAAAACCACTGACAGGTAAAATGATTGATATTGATCACCTTGATACAGTGTAATGTTCTGCTGGGAATCCATACTATGCCAGTTAACCCCCCCCCAGCAGGACAACGCATCATGCTAAACAAGCAAAAACTGCTGAGTGTGACAAAAAGCTTCCCAGCATTGACACATTGACATGCCTCCAATTTTCCCAGATCCCAATGTCATCAAGTATTGTTGGGTAATGCCAGTACCTTAGAGTACCCCTGATCCTCGGTAGGGTCTCCTTAGATCGGACTTGGCTCTGAGCTGTTGAGGCATGGACATAGGGCCTCTGTAGGGCTCCCTGTGATGTCTGGCACCGGAGCTTTTTGCGGCATATCCTTTAAGTCCTGTCGGTTACGAAGTGGGATACAGACATTTCCAATGGATGCTTAATCAGACTGCGTTTCCACTGAGTGATGTTCTGCAACTTCTCCTTTCCCTCTCCTCTCCTCTCCTCTTCAATCGAAAGCCATGTAGGCGTGTTATGGACTCTGATGAAAATTCAAAAAATACACTGCAGGAATTGAATGATGCCATCAGCAGCAACACGCCAAAGCAACTTGATGGAATTATCATAATAGCTGCTGATTTTAATCAACTCATCCTTCAACTCCAAAGATGTAGCAGGATCAAGGACAAATGAAATTTCATTTTTTAAACTTTGTTTACAAAAATGACCAATAAATCTACCTTCTACCTCCTTCTACCTTTTGCCTTATAGAGCGATAATTGGAAGGCAAGCCACTTTTATGTGGGAGCGGCCACATATGAGGGATTTCTGGGAGGTGATAGTCTAGAATTTCACAGAGGAATTGTGGATTCAAAACTTTCAGATGATCCGCTGAACTTTTGAAGGCGTATATGTAATGCCATAATACCCTGTACTCCTGTAGTGCCTGCTGCATCATGAGGGAGCCAGTTCCTACTGACAAGCACATAGCCAAAGTATCATGTGACCTATAAAAGCAAAAAGGGTTTCTATTGCAGTTTTGGGAAACATGGCTTTTTCAAATTTTCTGAAATACCACCTCATGTGAGTGTAAAAACTTTTTGTTTTTTGTCTTAAATTACATGTTTTCATTAGACTTATTTCTCGTTTGCAATTTTTAAATTGCTTGATTTGAGGGTTAATGGAAATCTGCCTAATGAGGCTGCCAGATTTGATACCATAGTGTCTGTACTCCAACTCAAAATGATATCTATCTTCTCATCTCTATTAAACGTACAAGATATTCAGTTGTACTGGTCTTTGCTCACTGCCCCTGGTGAGATTTGAGGGTAAAGATCCAGGCCTTATGAAACTGAATGTACTATAAAAAACTATGTAGCAAACATGAATATATAGCCACAGAACGGAGAAATATAGTTCCAGAATGTGTACATGCTAAGATATAGAATGATACATCCTAAGGCATTATTTAGCTACACTAATTTATTTGCTTAAAGGACACAAAAACGTATATAGGCCCATTTTCAGCAGGGAAATAAGATATGAATGAATCCACAACTGTTATTAAAGTGAAATAAGTTAATCCAGCAACGCTGCAGAGAATTATCTTTGCCTGCAAATCCGATCCAACATTTCTCTCTAATATGGTAGTTATATCAAATATCAGATGAAGCACTCTCAATTGAAATCTTCCTTATGTGGACGATAATGACTTTCCTGCTTGAATCCAATTTAAGGGCCTCTAATGGACCCATAATGTTTCCCCGCATGGCAAATTAACAGCCATGCATGAGGCTGTGGCACAGAAAGAAGACACTTTTACTCACTTTTAAACTCAGTGATTTGCCATTTCTCCCCAGAAGAAATAACACAAGGAGGAGGCGAATGTGTCTGGGAGAAAATAAGCGAGTGACTGAAGAAATGAGGTGCAATTAATATTAATATTACTCCACACTCCGTTGGTTTTATTGCATACATGCACTATTTAAATATTGACTTTTGCAAACAATATTGGGTGGTTATAATGCATTAATAAAACGCAGACAAAAAGCCTTGATCAGAAAACCAGACATAAGCCTTGTTTGTTGTTTCATTGTTTTTATGTAATTATACAGTCATAAGAGAGTGTTCTTTTGAGCATTTTCATCTGTATGGCCTGTGAAATGACTGATCTATCTGCTCATATTGATATCTATCACACCCAATAACGGTGAGTCCAGCAGCACTGTGTTATCAGGCTCCACAACCCATCATCCACTTTTCTATAGCTCAGAAGGCTGACTCGCAGTGCAGAAACACCAGGGCAGGTCAAAGGTTCCGTTCCAGCAGCATTACCTGAGTAAAAGCTCTGGTTTTAACCGTAATCCAAGACTTCCACAGTGCTTCTCTGGCCCCATGCTCTCAATCCTAGTTTTACCCAACATGTTCTCATCCTAACTTGTCACGTTGCCACTTTGTTGGTGGATTTCACCATCATTTTTCAAGTTATTTATCCTTTTGCAACTGCTTTTTACATTTGGGTATGCCGCTATCATGATGTCAACACATGAACACAGTGGGGTAATGTTGCTATTTTCTTATGTTGAGGCAACAATAACCCATTCTGGAATGTCCGCAATTGCACATGCTAGCAGAGATGGTTAGGATTTGGGGAAGGAGGCACATGGTAAGGTGTACAAAAAATACATAAAATTCACAAAGAGCATCGGACTCCTGCATAAAAGTCTGATGTTTGTGGGACCCATCCACTACCCCTCCCTTGTGCCGTGTAGGTGCCCTCGTGCTGCTTATATGTCATTACCGGTAGCCTGATACAGTGTCACAAAAGAAAGTAGCTGATGGAACCTGGCGCTTCTGCATGACACATAACTTTTGCAGTGACTTCAGCATAAGATCCAATGCCAAAAGATGTTTTGTGGCTGTATGATAAGTCGCAAGGCAAGTGCAAAGGCACCTTTAGAATGGGCAGGAGGAGTGATGTATGGGTTCAGCAAACCCGGACTTCATTCAGACTCTGGTGTAAGCTTTCTGTCTAAACATGATTTTTTTCCTACACATTACCATGTGGCTCCTTACCCTAAGCCTAACCAACCATGCTTGCCTGTGTGTTTCTTGACTTCCTGGCGTTGGTTTCCATGTGCTTTTGTTGCCTAAACATAACCACATGCAGCATAATCCCATAATCCCTATTGTGATGTGTTGACATCACAATAGCAGCATCCCGGAGCATAAAAAGCAGACACAGAAGCAGACCAAGTACATTATATGTAGACGAAGAAGTCAACTGCAAAGCAGTTTTCGACTTGGGATGAGAACAGATTGCAACAGGAAACCCATGCTTGGTTTTTCATTGTATGGGCTTCAGAATAAGTGAATGGGAGGCAGGTATCATAGGACAGACTGCTATGTGACTTTAACTTTAGTAGAAGAGCTGGTGGCAGCTTGTTTTGTATTTTTTCCAAGTTTTTGTTGAAAGTGTGTGGGTTTTGCCTCTGTTTCATTAATATTTCTGTTAAAAAAATAGTAGTTTTTCCCCCTCTTAACACATCTCTTTGAATGTTTAAAAAATTCCAATACTTGAAAAGGTTTCACCCTCAGTTCTTTGACTTTTAATGGCAAACCCATTTTTTCACCCCACACACCAATTCTCACCACTAATTGACAACTCTAATCATTTGTTTCACTCCAGATAGCTGTTATTTCTGATAATTAATGTCATTGTTGCCATGTTTGATTTTAAATATTTGAATGGATGATTTGAATATTAAGTGCCTCTCCCGCCTGTCTCCTTCCCAGCCGAGCCGATAAAGAGCCATGTCTAATTGGTCTGTAACTTTGACAGTTAAAGCAATTAAGATGACAGGTAAGAGTGTTCAAAGGGGCTTGTACCTTGTAACCCCCACCCGTCTGCATTGACAGCTCCCTCTCTGGCCTCTGCTCCCCTTCCTCCCCCTTCAGCTTCCCTTTCCTCCTTTTTCCCCTTGTACTCAGCTCCACCTGTTTGGCAATTTAACTGGAAAAATGAGAAGCCATGACCACCATTCTGTGTTACCAGGCATGAAACAATTTGGTGATCTCCAGGGTTCTTTAAATTCTGTCAGAAAAAAAGGATTTTGGTCAAAGAGTAATGGGCTATTCTTTTTTTCTTTTTCATTCAATCTAATTCCCTTAGATACTAAGAGCTTACATGTAAGGCAAGATATGTCGCATCAAAACCTATGTAACAACAGTTGACTTAGTCAAGAGAAAGCAGAAGGGTGAGGAAGACATGCTAGTTCCTTATGACTTTGAACCATTAAGGTGCCACTGATGTATTGGTTTGTCTGTATACTGGCATCATGTCAACCTTTTCACAAAGACCAATACATTTTATTTCATTAAAAAAAAAGAAACCTCGTGTCTTCGGGGTGCCAGCCAGTGCAGGGTAACCCACATGAATCAAGGAAATTACAATCTAGAGTCAGTACAACACTCTGCAACGGAATATTGGACTTCCTTACATGCAGACCCCAGAGAGTTCAGATGTTCGGAGTTGGCAGTCACACCTCCTCTACATTAGTGCACAACACCGGAGCCCCCCAGGGCTGTGTGCTCAGTCCCCTTCTGTTGACACTGTACACCCATGACTGCACTCCCAGACATCAGGAGAACTCTACTGTGAAGTATGTGGACAACACCACCATCATTGGCCATATTACAAACAATGATGAGAGTTCATACCGGGAGGAAATCAAGTGAGTGGTGCACAGAGAACAACCTACTGCTCAACCTCAGCAAAACCAAGGAGCTGATTGTTGATTTTAGACAGAAGGAGGTAAAGACACACAACCCCGTCAGTGGAGCAGAGGTGGAGCAGGTAAACAGCTTTTGGAATTACCATCAATGAGAACCTATCTTGGTCCTCACACTTCACCACCCAGGTTTTTAAAAAAGCACAGAAAAGAAACAGAACAACAGAAACTTAGGCTTGCCTTTCCATTATTGCTTGCATAATGCACCTACATGGCCTTGGATTGGCAATAACAAAGGCTAGTGCGGTGGCTGCAATAGAAATAATCCAGCTAATGTTTTGAACATCCATCTCGATGGTTCTGGAATGTTATCGCGAGAAGAGCAGTCGTGAGAAGAGCAGTCGCATAACCTCTCTCAGTACAGCATCCCACTTTGGTCCAGCAAATCTCTCGTCTGCAGTGTTGCAGAAGGAGAGCCTGAGTTCCTCCTATACGTCAATCCCTATTCCTCCCTCATTTTACTCCAACCAAATGGTTAATCAGAAAGATCTGTTATGTTATCTCCTGCCGTTGACAGCTGCTGTGAAGAGTCTTGGTTTATGTAGCCCTCATTAATGCAAGATCTTTAGCAAATAAGACATTTATTTTAAAGGGACAGATCACTTCTAAATCAAAACTACATATTTTTCCTCTTACCTGTCGTGCGATATATCAGTCTAGTTTCTTTTGGTGTAAATAATTGAGTGTTGGAGATATCAACTGAAGATATGTCTGCCTTCTCTCTAATATAATGAAACTAGACGGCACTTGGCTTGTGGTGCTCAAAGCACCAAAAAATATATTTGAAAACTCTTTTATTTTTGATCAACTTACATTGTCTTCCTGTACGCTTCAGAATTCAATTCAAGATCCTCCTAATAACATATGGCAAAAAAAGTGACTTTGAAGACCAAAATGCCAAACACAAGGCTTCAAAACAGCAGTCTACAAACCAATGAGTGAGATTCTGCCACCTAGATCCATTATATACTGTCTATGAGTTGACAACTGTGGCTTGCTACATCACTATCTTCTTTTAAAGCACTTTTGAAGACTTATTTTTATCCGACAACATTCCTTTAGTTTCTCTTTAAATGTTTATTATTATCATTATCAAAATTACTATAATGTACTTTACTCCTGACATTGCACTCAAGTCTTGCACCGCTCTGTTTGATTTTAAAGTCACCATTGCTTTTATATATTCTTTCTTTTGTGTAGTATTTTTGCTTTTTAAAATTGTTCCTGTGTTTTATTGTGATTTTATGGGTAAAGCACTTTGTAACGTTTGTTTTGATAAGTGCTTTAAAAATAAACTATTATTATTATTATTATTATTATTATTATTATTGTTATTATTCAGTCATTTTCTGTAACTGCTTGTCCTCATAAGGGTCGCGGGGGGGCTTCTGCCAATCCCAGCTGTCATTGGGCGGAAGGCGGGGTACACCTGTTGTGAGTGACATCACTGTGCAAAATGATCAGAGGGAGGTGATTCCAAGAGCTATGAGACTAAAAGTTAAGTTGTATTAAAATAAATAAATAAATAAAAATGGTGATATAATACCTTTAGAGCCCTTATGCTTATAGAATTTGAAAACATATTTGGTGATTCTATGTGGTAGCATCAAAAGAAGACAGAGATGTAGGCAGCAACATAAGCCTCACCCCCCTTCTCCTTCCCCAAAGAACTGACTCAAGGACACTGAGCTGAATTTGCTTATAGTTGCAAATACAGCTAAAAGACTGCAACAAGTTATGCCAGGAATATCGTTTTTCTACCAGGAAACACTATCATAAGAAAAAAAAAAATCTTAAAATGAGACAAAAAAAAAAAAAAGATGCACATTTGAGATGGTCTTTTCTTGTATTGTAGTAAATGCAATTGAGCAGTCCCACACTGCAGCATTGCATCAGTTTAATACCCAGGAACAGAGATATTTTGTCATTTAGCAGCTGTTTGGTATTTCTTTTTTTTAAACGTTATTAGTTTAGGTCTTTTAAAATTAGGAAAATATCATTATTACAGATCAAATTGTTTATTTCCTACATGATTCTGCAGTGGGGAATCAAAACAATACAAAGAGAACATTGGTGTGGATGTTCAGATGAGGACAAATAAACACAATGAGAGAGGGAGGAGAAGCAAGGCAGAGTCGAAATCATTCAAATTAAAGCCCCTCGAAGGTGCACGCTTTATTGAATTCACCACTTTTTTTTTAATACTGCTCGCTCATCTGCTGCTGCAATAATAGAGAGAATGTTTTAGTTGATTAGCTACCTGCCGCGCAATGGTGATACATGATGTGGAGGAATACACACATCAAAACATTCAAAATGGAGCTGATTATTAGCAGGGAAATACAGAGCATGAGAGATAGGGATTAAGCAAAAGAGGAGAGGAGTAGGAAAAAAAAGGCACTGACCAGATGAGCTTTTGCTGGAAAACACCAGAAGGATATTTATTTGGTTCGCAGTAGCAGCAGCAGGGATAAACAGAAACAGAGGTCGAGAGAGGAAAAAAAAAGAAATGAAGGGGGAATTACCGTGAATAGAGAGAAAAAGAGTTGAAAAACAAAACGGAGGTCTTTGTAGTGCTGTATTGGTGGCTGTTCTCCCTCTGCGTTGCCTGGCTGAATTGCAGTGACCTAGAGCGATTCTTTAACAAATAAGATTGCCTTTGTGTGTGCATTATTTTCTGTTGACATTTGCTAAGCGCTAGAGCTCCTGGCCATGGGAGATAGATGAGGGCCCTGAAATGTCTCTGTATCAGCCAGGGCCTTTCATGTTACCTTGAGAGCAGTGGTTATGTGTGTGTGTGTGTGTGTGTGTGTGTGTGTGTGTGTGAGAGAGAGAGAGAGAGAGAGGGTAGAATGAGAGAGAAAAAGCAATGTGATTGCTGTTCAGCAGATATCCACTGGAGCTTTGTTTCTGACAGCTGAAGGTAAAGGTTATTGCGCTGCTTTTCTCCCACTGCTGTTGTCTGTTGTTTTGGCGGAAAATAGGCATATAAATACTGTATTATTTTTTGTGGCAGCCCTTCCACAGTGCCCTCCCACAAACTTCCATTTATCGGCAAGATAATAGATCTTAGGTGGGAACTCATATGTATTCATGCGAACGTCAGCCACGTTTGACCTACAATCAAAACACAAACTCTGCTGCAGTCCAAAGTCCACCGTGGATCTGAAGAGTTTAGATATCACAGATCAATTGGGTGATGATAAAGAGATAATGAAAGGCTTAAAGTTTTAAGTGGCAGACAATCATATGTCAGGTCTAAGAAAAACAGACCTCAAGTAAATATCCAGAAAAAACAATGGATGGAAAATAAATTCATGTTAGACTAAATTAAGGTTGTTGTTGTTTTTTAACTTTAATAAAAAACGGTGATTCCTTTTATGCAATGGGGGTACAGCTTTACCTCAAATAGAACAATGCAAGAAACCAAGGTAACAGCTTATTATGAGGAAGTTATAAAGGAGCCAATGAGGAACTGACAATTAGTCAAAGGACACTTCTTGAGTAACTCCCAATCAAATCTCTTAAAGCAACTATTCATTTGTTAATAATTAGGTAATTAATTATTGACTGAGAAAACCTAATTTCTTCCTAATCAGTAACCTAATCAGTTCAAACACATTCTCATCACAAATCAGCACATATTGCCACTTTGCAGTGGACCTCTGTGTCTACATATTACGCTCTAGGTATGTTTTTGTGCCTGCTGTTGACGTTCCAGGATGCCGCAACCATGATGTCACCAAAGTACATGATGGGGATAACTCTGCACATGGTTATGTTTAGGCAACAAAAGAACATGGCAAACAATCCCGGGATGTCAACATGCTCACATGGACGGTTAGGATCAAGGAAAAAGAGGCACATAGAAAGGTGTAAAATGCTAAATGGTAAATGGGCTATACTTGTATAGCCATTGCTTGTCTTCAACTAGTTCAAAATGCTGCTGCACGTTTTTTAACTGGCACAAAAAAGTATGAGCGCATTTCACCCCTTTTTAGCTTCACTCCACTGGCTGCCCGTCCATTTTAGGATTCATTTTAAAATTCTTTTATTTGCTTTTAAAGCCTTGAATGGCCTTGCTCCACCCTACCTCTCTGAGCTGCTGCACCCCCACACTCCTAGCCACTCTCTCAGGTCAGCTGACCAGCTGCTCCTGACAGTGCCTAAAGCTAGGCTTAAGCTCAGAGGGGAGCGAGCATTTGCTGTTGCAGCTCCAAAACTGCGGAACAGATTGCTGCTGCACATTAGACAGGCCTCCTCACTGTCTCATTTTAAATTTCTTCTTAAAACACACCTCTTTTCTTTGGCGTTTGACTCCATGTAGCGTGTTGATTTTATGACTTTTTGTGTATGTGCATACTTTTATATTTTTATTATTACCTTGTGCTGGCAGTGCTCTTTATTTATTTTATTTTATTTATTTTATGTGATTTTATTTGTGTTTTTATCTGATTTTATTTTATCCTATTGTGTATTGTGTATTTATTGTGCTTTTTACCTTGCTGTGTAGCACTTTGTAAACCTTGTGTTTGTTTAAAATTGTGCTATATAAATAAAGTGGATTGGATTGGATTGGATTAGCGCTTTTCTAGTCTTTTTTTGGACCACTTAAAGCGCTTTCACACTACATGTCACATTCACCCATTCACACACACATTTACACACTGGTGGCCGAGGCTACATCACATGGTGCCACCTGCTACTCAGTAACCATTCACACACACTCACACTTTGATGACACATATCGGGAGCAAATTGGTGTTCAGTATCTTGCCCAAGGATACTTTGACATGTTGACTGGAAGAGCCGGGGATCGAAGCCGCTTTACCTCTGAGCCACAGCCATCCAAAACAAAAAAACAACCTACAAAAGTCTAGTGAAACATGGCTTTTGGCATTGAGCTCTTATGCCAAAAGCACTGCAACAGCAATGGTACGTGACAGCTTTAGAATGGCAATGGGCTACAATAGAACATTTGCTGGGTACTATTTTCAGCTGTATATTAATCCATATTGTGGATGTGAGCTTGTGAATATTTATGGCAGCAGGATAGTGTGTGTGTGATCAACTTGTTCTAATCCAAACTTGTCACATAGTGCCACTTTGTCACTGACCTTCTGTGTCTACTATGACGTTTTAGGTATCCTTCTGCATCAGCTGTTTACAATCCCGGATGCTGTTACTGTAATGTCAACAAATGCACATGGTGAGATGATGCAGCACATCCCTATGTTTACACAACGTGAGCACATTGCAACACACATGGACAGAGACAATGGTTAGATTTAGGCAATAGAGGCACATGATAAGGTGCAGTATAAAAACACATCCACACGGGAAGCAAACTCTGGATTTGAGCATGAAAGGTGTTTGTGGGACCCATTCACCACCCACCCTATAAGCGTTCCTTATTATACAGTGGCAACATTATCATCTGAAGCCATCCTTCTGAATTTCATGCCCTCATGACCAGTTCTATCTGGATGCCACCCATAGACGTGTCATGTGGACATGCCTGGTGTCATCTGGACATCCGCTGGTGTATAACAACGACACTGTTTCTGTGTGGTCACGTTCTCGGCTGACGCCATCCACCTGCATGTCAGCTGGATGCAGAAAGTTGCTTTTGGCATCAGGCTCATACACCAAAGGCACTGACAGAAGGAATGTATCTGATGAGTTTGGAACGAGAAGTGGCCGGTGGGATTGAGTGAAAATAAACTACAGTATATGTGTTTATGGTAATGAATTCAGCTATTGCCACACTGTGACTCACTGATGTGTTTTTAATAGTTTTTAGAAAACAATGTAACTCCATGGCACAGAGAAGGAAGATATATCAGGCTTTGATACACATAATGTACTTCCCAGAAAATGTACATTCATTGTTGGTTTGGGATTTAATGACAGCAGAGAAACAATAGAATGTTAATGGTCACTTCCTTTTTGGTTTATGAAAGTAGGCTATGTAAAAGCTGCGTTTGTTTAAACCAACCAAAACAATAAGCTAAAAGAGGTTAAAAAGCTTCATAGACCAGGAAGGAGCTGCAGAGTTGGTACTAATTTTCTGCAGGCAGGGCATGATGAGATATCTTGTTCATGACACAGTCATGTGCTCCAATGTTCATGTGAAAAAATACGGTTTATTGCAGCTTTAAAGAAAATCTAAAGTAAAGTCTCCACACTCATAAAACCTGAAAATAACCTTCTGCAAAAGACAAACATACCAGAGCCTCTGTGTGGTGTTGCCTCAGCCCATCCCCCGCTACAAGATGGACAGATTCAATATTGGCTTCAGGGGAGGACAGGAATGATTTATTGTCAAATAAAATAAATTGGTCATCTTAATGTCAACTGATGATCAACCAACCGTTTTAATAAAATATTGTGCAGGCCTGTGTGGTCACAGGCAGGGGATGATTTTCTCATTATGGTATGTATGTTTTGTCTTTGAACAGATTTGCATAATGATCATGTGCACATACTGCGTTGTTTTATGTGTGACCACTGAAATAATATTACAAAGATACATGGCAGTCCTCCTGCTGTGAGGACACAGATATCTTGAACGACATGTAACTTCTCATAGACTAATAAGCTTTTTGCTCATACTCAGCATGAAAAATATTCTCCAACTGTAAATACTGTTGTGGAAAGTTACATTATGCCAGATCAAGACAAAAGGTAAACACAGAGAGCAGGTTATTAAAACAGCGGCGAATCAGAAAGCAGGTGGATTTCACAATCATAAAACAGGCGCAATTAAAACTAAAGGCCCTGCGCTCTCTGCAGTCACAGGATTTATGGTATAATTACAATGACGAACCAGGAGTTTAAACAGATGTTGCACAGATGCAACACTGTTTTTTGCAGCAGAGCAAGGAGTACAGCTGCAACACTGACTCTATCTACCTGCATCCGCCACCAGGAGTCTGGGAATAGTATTCAACCTCACCTTTCAATCACACATAATCAAAGTTATGTAGGCCAACCAGGAAGTTAGCATCGCACTGGTTCCCTCATAAAAACCTCATGGGATTTTCGATTATCACCAAAAATAAGCTCTGTGACAACACAAGTTTATAATGCTTACATGATTCTTTCAGCATGATAATCTTTACAGATGAATACCACTTTTGTGTGTTTTGAAGCTTAAATGAAATCGCCAAAAGCAAAAAGCTATTGTTAGGCTATAAACCAAGTACACTGCGGTCGCACAACTTAAGTGTCACAAAACATTGTAAAACACATTAAACACAATCAAAAAATAATATAAACAGATAAATCTACAAGTTCAAGTGTGACTCTGTAAAGCTGTAAAGGCGGGCGAGTGGGTTTAATGAATTTCCAGTGTCCAGTGTGACGACGTATAACATCCCTGATAAACACTGTAGTCCCATTTTGCCACTTGTTAGCAACTGCCCTTTTTTAAGACAAGTACAACCTTAAAAGTTCAAAAATTGCTTATAAGTGGACATATTTTATGTTGCAGAACAAAATGTCTAAATATCTTTAGCCTGTGTTAACCACAGACCTTATTTAAGGCATTTTACCCAAAACCCATTCAAAAAACCCATAGACTTTAAGAAAAGGGAACTTAAAGGCTAACGGACTTCCACATTTTCGGACTCTTTACTTCACCACTCTGTTAGATCCATCTCCAAAATAAAGTCAATAGTCTCTCACTCAGACCTAGAAAACTAGTTTGCACTAGTTCTCTTGAGACTTGACTACTGCAACTCCTTCCCCTCTGGCATCAACCAAAAATTACTTTGCCGCCTCCAACTAGTTCACAATGCAGCAGCTTCTTACTGGTGTAACAGACGACATCACATCACCCAAATCCTGGCTTCCCTCCACTGGCTTCCTGATTGTTTTAGAATTGATTTTAAGATTTTACTGATCACTTTTAAAGCTCATCTGGGTCTGGCCCCAAGCTACATAACAGAAATGTTGACCCCTTAGGGGTCAGTTCACAGTCCTCACGTGGGGCCCTTCTGACCGTTCCAAAGTCAAGGCTTAAGTCAAAAGGTGACCATGATTTTGCTATCAGGGCCCCTTGGCTTTAGAACAACCTGTCTGAGGAAAGAAGGCTGCAGAATAAGGGACTTCTTTTAAATCACTTCTTAAAACCCTTTTTTTTAATAGATTTGCTTTATTGTGATATCAGCTTTTATTTCTTTTACATTTTAAATGTATATTTTATTCATTTTATTTCCTTTTATTTGTGGTTTGATTGCTGTTTTTTGGTGTTGTTTTTGGTCTATTTTTTGCATTATTTTGTTACATTTCTAACAGGCACTAAACACCAAGCTGAGAATAGAAGAACGTAAATGTCCGAGCCACATCTCATGCCAAAAGTTAAGCAATTCCAGCCAAGGGGGCTGGTAGCTCAGAGGAGAGCTGCACTATGAATTCTTAGGTTTAATGCTGGCCCTTTAGCTGCATGTCATAGTTTTGCACAGCTCTTTGTGCTTGAAATGAAAACATGACTGAATGAAATGTATTTATACATTTACAGTTTTCGTGAAACCATGCGTTGTGTGAGGGATGTACAAAGGGGAGAGGAGGAGTTTCTGGAGCAGCCTATATTCTCTTTCAGTGTCCACCCTCCTTCCCCTTGCTCTAAAACACACACACACACACACACACACACACAAACACACACAAACACACACAAACACACACGCACCCTCCTGTTGTCTCATTACAAGGGAGCACATCTATTTTGTCTGAGCATGAATATCTAATTGGCTTGCCTTCTCAATTCACCCAATTTATCATGTTATATTGGGCTGTTAGTGGTAACCAATATGCCTGCCTCCATCAGCCCTACATAACCATTAGTGCTTCAGCTTGAGTGTAACATGAAGCTGTGGATGAAGTAGAGGTAACATCACTGGAGATGGAGGATTATCATGGACATAGCTCTGGATTTTCAGGATTTATTGGAAAACTTAATAGATACTGCTTGGATTTAACCAGAAATATTGGAGTAAATTCCCCCAAAACATTAATTCAGTGCTTTAGCCAGGAAAGAACCACTAATGCTTGTTTTCACTTTGACCCAAATATATTGAATTGATAATGCAATCTCAACCCAAACAAAATTTCATGGGTTCAAAGTCGGGTTAGACGATGTTAGAGATGGATGACATGAAGTGTGATTGCATATTTATTTAGGATGAGCAACTACACCATTATCTTCATTTGTTCAACCAACTAAATTGCAGCGAGGAATATAAGTATTCATCACATCAACACTATTTTAATTAATTATATTTCCAATGCAGCTATTCACGTAAAATTCCAGCCCGTTCTCATTCTGAATCTCATTGGAAATATAATTAATTAAAATAGTGTTAATGTGATGAATACTTATACTCTTCGCTGCAATTTAGTTGGTTGAAGCAGGTACAGAACTGTCAGAACTGGTTGAGCTGTACACCAGTGGACAGCAGGATGGCACCTGGCGCATCCACATGCAATGTGCATGGGCGGTGTCACATAAAAGCGTGGCTGGACTGAACTGGTCATTCATGAAACCCAGCATGAAACCTTGAAGGACAGCATCAGGTGATAACACTGTCGGTAACAGCATAATACAAGGTGAGTGACCATGCTTATTGGGTGGTTGGGGAGGTGGATGGTTTCACAAACAACTGGCTTTTGTGTGAAAATCTGGAGTTCACTTCGTGTATGGATGTTTTTTTTTTTTTTTTTAATTTTCTATACCTTACCATGTGCCTCTTTTGCCTAAACCTTACCGTCCGTGACTTTGTTGCCTAATCTTAACCCTCATGACAGTCTGAGCTATGTAAACATAAGGACCATGCTGCCACCATGTGCATCTGCTGACATCACAGTAACGGGCCACGTCATCCCACCATAACACTCCACCATGTGCAGCTATTGACATCACAGTAACGGCATCTGGGAGTGTAAACAGCTGAGGCAGAAGGATACTTTAAACATCATAAGAAGACACAGAAAGTCACTGACAGAGAGGCACCGTGTGATGAGTTGGAATGAGAATGTGTTGGAAATTCAGACCAGACATCTGTAGAAACTCAATAAAACTAAGTCAATTAAAAAAGAAATCGAAACATTACAATCCATAAAAAGTTATATGCAATAAAGTGAAAAAACAGGAAAAACAGTATTGAAAAAACTAAATGAATTATATTTCATACTTTATGGAGAAGCCTCTGTTTGCAGCTCTGCTCTCACAGAGTTCAGATGGGATTTTGGACAATTCTTCAACACATATAATCTTAAAATCTGTATAATTCTGGGAGGCTTTGGCTGAATCTTAAACTTCAGTTTCTTCCACAAATGTTCTATTGGGATTAGGTCTGGTTATCAACAGGGCCATTGAAACACGCCCTTGTGCTCCTTATTTTTTGTCATACCCAGCAGCATTTCAGCCTGATGCTGTCCAGCGTCGTATCATGTGCTGCAGCCTGTCTTTGTATCTGCTGCAGTTCTGTCCAGCTCCACTCTCAGATGATGCCATCCAGCAGCATATCATGGGGAAGCTAAAGGTGGCTTTGGCATTGCGTTGAATGCACTGACAGGTATTTGACAACTTCAGAATGAGAAGGGACTGATACTGTATGATGGTACATGTATGTGTTTGAACAGGGTGAGAAAGCCCCCTCTTAAATGGAATTAAAAAAGAAATAAAAAAAGAAAAACTATTTAACAAAGTGATTCAACGTTTTCTGTCTCAGCCAATATCACAAAATACCAATTGTGACCTGGGTAAACTAAAGTCTTGTCTGCATTTCTTTTCATCATGGATTCTCCAACTTTTCCTTCTTGGTGTATGACTCATGTGTAGGCAAAGTTTAACTGGCTCCCACATGTTGCAGAAATATCACTGATTTTCACCATCAGTATCTATTTCATCAGCAAAAACTGATCCAAACAGCTGATCCAAAACTAACCCTTAAAATGTAAACTAAGGCTTTTACTTATAAACATTCACAAACTAGGCTAGACTAATGGGTACCTCCACAAATGTGATTTGATGATTTATGATTGACACTTTTCAAGAGTTTCGCTTGACAGACAAAGAGTAGTGCAGTGTTTTTTGGGTTTTTTTTGCTTTGGCAAAAGTTGTCTCTGTGGTTACCAGAGATAACCTTCCTTTTTTTTATGGTTCGAGTCTATTTCTGTCGCCTTTAGGCAAGCATCACCTGCACAGACAGCTGTTTAAAATTACACAAAATCATGTCATTTATGTATGTTTTTAATTTTTTATGAATGAAATAATCGTAGACATTGTTGACAAAGAACAAAAAATAAACAAAACAATGACAGAGAAATGTATATCTAGGCTACTCTAAGTAGTATGTTTGAATCCACAATGTATGCAGCTATAACTTAAGGGTAAAACTACATACACTGTCAAGTAACACCAGCAGAGCTCTCCAGACTGATCTCTGCCTCTGAGGAGATTCACAATGGTGTTGTCTCTATCTCCATGGTAACAGATCTATAAGCAATAGGGTCAAAGTTCAGGGTGTTGTCAGTGTTGTGAAAAAGTAGTTTCTATAATTAAGAAAAGATGTTAACCGTTAAATAGAAGGTAAAATTCCCTGGCATGGGCTTTGAGCTTTATGTATTATTACATGTACTTATATTACTACTTACTATTACTACTTATATTGTAGAAAGATAGCAAAAACAACAAAATGATGGCAGTAGTTAATATAAGATATCTTGGCAATAGCTTCAGGACCATGGAGAGCTCTGTTTGTTGTGTGTAGGGCCCAAGCCCCCAGGAAGTGTGCCATGTGTTGATACAAAATTAAGTAGTGGCCAAAAGCTGAATTACACCGTTTGAGTCGGTCATATGATGCACACTGGCCCAGAAAGACTTTTCCCCATTTGCTAACATGGGGAAAGAGACATCTGTAAATCAGCAAATATTTTTTTGTGAGCATCAAAACCTCCATGAAACATCTTCTATCCCTGTCTAGATGTAAACCATCCAGTTCGATAACAGAAAAGAGCCACAAGATTACATTTTTTACACCCCTATTTAAGCTAGCCAAGCTAATCAGGAAGTCGGTCGCTCCACCGGCAGGAGTTAACCGCTCGGTCGCACTCAGCCGTGCTTGGCAATGTTTGGCTGCCAGTAATCTCTACTGTGCATGTTCCTGGCCAGTAGATCTGAGTATTTTACACATTTCTAAACCCAGAGAAAGAACATTCTCTGCTTCATGCACCATTGAATAGCTCCCATAGGAATGAAGGAGGACCCGCCCCCAAAGCTGTATCCAGATTTCACTATGATACATCCATGGTAGCGCCCAATAGTGCTTGAGTAGGACACAGAGGCTGTCGGTGGTACTGAAACATTGCTGAGGAGATCATTAGCCTGCAGCTCTGCAAAGTACTTAACAGAATTTTCGCCCACATTTCCTTTTTAACTCCATAATAGCAATCCACAGACAGAAGGGAAAAGGTGGTGAAGTGGGCTTACTTCTACCCTTGAAAAATACGGACCTTCTGCAGTAGTTGCTTGCATTTAATATGTATATGTATATATATAAAACACTTTCTAATTAAGGATGTGCAGCTTGTTTTACATTTTGTCCTATTCAGTTATGATGATAATTAAGATAATAACATGTTTCAAGCAGCTCTGTTGTTTCACTGTTATGCCTCCTTGACATGAATATCCAGATCTGATGTGAAGACAAATATCAAAGTGCTGGACGGAGTGAATGTAAAACACTTAACTATTTTTCAAGCCTGAACAGTAAAAACATTTCAAAGGGTTCTATGAGAGCAAAAGCCAGGGATTTATTCAGCCTGTCACCTTTCTGAAGTTCTCAAATGCTGCCACTTTGTCAATGATTTCACCATCAGACATCGATGCTAGAAGCCACTTTTCATGACAGTATGATACATTGCAGTTGGCTGGTTTGCACCATTAGCTGCAGTATTTTACGTGGACGGATGGTGTAAAGTTGAAAACGCTGCTGGTAATGACATGACATAAGCAACTGGAAGCTACCTATAGGGCAGGTGGGAGGGATGGTGGATGGTCCAATAAGCTGGAACTGCTGGAGCTGCCTGCAATCACACACATATTGTCATATGCCACTGCTGACCCAGAGTGCGGCTCTGTTGGAAGATTTCTGCTTCTTAACGGAAAGTTTTCCTCCCCGAGTTCTTCGGCAAGGACGGAGCCCATGGAGAAAAACAAAACAAGATAAATACTTTTGCGAGGGCTCGCAAAACCTTGTCTGTTCTCCTGAGTGACTTTTGATAGCCGTTTTTTGGACAGGAAGTGATGCACTTTGTGTGACTTTTGTTTATGTCCCCCAAGTAACGGAACTTATTTTCGCCATAGCAGTTGAAGACGACGGTAGGTGACCATTTGTCGTTATCCAAAATTGCGAAAACAGTCTGAATGCACCAGGAATTCCATGTATTCACCATTTATTTCGGCCATTAAGCATAGATTTTAATCAAACAAATAAACTAATGTTACGCCTGTGTGAAGCATTTCTCGTTCTAAAGCTAGTTACGGTAACGGTGGCTAGCGTAGGATTTAGCGTAGCTCTTCTCTGTAAGTGTACTGTATTGTGGGCCTTATTTAACATTTTTGTAACTTCTTTAGATTGACTTTGGTGGTCAGGTTGGTTATTTGTGTTAAGAGTGTAATTTTGCTATGCTCTACACTCAGATAGATGTTTTCTCTCTTTTTCATAGCCCAGTCTGGAGCACAGAATTATACATGACTGCAAAAAAGCAGCAGAGTGGATGGATACACACTATGAATCACAGTCAAACAGGCACTGAAACTGGGCTGTGAGGGACTCGAGCCCAAAGATCACCATTTCCTTACAGTAGCTCACCCATGAGCGGCACAGTGAAGCCTAGCTGAGCTTGTTCTTCCAGTGTGCAGTGTCTGTCTGTGTTAATTCATTAGCCTACTAGCCTTTTTCCATCAATAGTCTGCAAAGCAAAGCAGACTACAGCTAAACTGGTAGACGACGGACAGTCTCCAGCCGGCGCCAGCTAGCTAGCTAAACTGGTAGACGACGGACAGTCTCCAGCCGGCGCCAGCGGCCCGAACACAGAACCGTGGGGAAGCTTGGATAACAACCCGATCCAGGTGAGCTAACGCGCCAGCCGGGACCGAACCTGGCGGTGCTGCTCTCGGTCCACTGGACAGTCACTCACCGGGCACCGGGCAGCAGTACCGCTCCACCGTGACACAGACAACCGATAGCAAGGGAGCTAACATGCTAACTACCTGCTAACCGTGTTGATAAACTGCAAATTGAGCTGCACTATCAGAAGCTGCTAACATATCTAGTTTCACCTGACTGAACTCATTATAAGCCATGCCTTCACTCACCTCACCATCTGGATGTGACAGCTGCCTCCGCCTGTCACAGAAAATCTCTGAGCTGGAAGAGAGGATATCCATCTTGTACCAGATCAAAGATGATGAACGGTTTCTGGACTCCCTGGTCACCGTGGGTCGTGCTGTCGCCACCACAGCTACCGGAGAATTGGATTCAACCGTCCCATGTCTGGATGTCAACTGTGCCCAGCCTGTAGCCCTCCGGACCCCGCCGGGAGCTAAACCCAAGGCTCCGGTTAGCTCCACTCCTAGTGACAAGGAGCCTTGGATTGTTGCCCGAAAGAGCTGGCATGCTGGATCGCTTCCTGCTCATCCCCATCAACCACCGACCCTCCAGCTGACCAACAAATACTCCATCCTTGACGAGGTGATTTTCCTCTGCTTCCCGGCCGTCACATTACGTCACCAGAATCTGATGGCCCCTCTTCGCCGCCCCCACCATCCATGCCTATGTCCAAGCAGTCCGACTCTACTGTAGATCTCCGCTCTCGGCGTCATGCCCCCTCTTCACGACCTGGCCGTGTGCAGTTTACCCCTCGCCCTGTAAACCGCTCTCCAGCAAGGGGCTGCTCTGTTGGGAAAGACGCTGCTCAGCTCCCGCCACAGTCCCCGGCTACGTCCATCCATCCCAGGCCGGTGAACGTGTTACACACAGATGACACCGAGCCGAGCCGAGCCGAACCTGCAACTCTTCGACCGCTTATCTCCCCTACTACGCTGATTGTTGGCGACTCCATAATCAGGAATGTGTGCTTCCACAATGCAGTTACGCACTGTTTCCCTGGCGCCACAGTCCGTGACTTTACCAAAAAGCTCCAGGGTTTACTGCCTTCACTCACGCCATCCATTAAAAGAGTTATAGTTCATGTGGGAACCAACGACACAGCTTTTCAACAGTCTGAGCAAACTAAAGACTTTGAATTTCTTTTTGAATTCCTGAGGCAATATGGAAAGTCGGTGTTCATCTCTCTCCCATTCCCACATTAGGTCGCGGTTCCGGTCGCTTTTCAAGAATCCTTAGTCTTCACACTTGGCTGTTGTCCGCATGTAGAACACATAGTGTTGAGTTCATTGATAGCTTTAACCTGTTCTGGAACCGCCAGTTTCTCTTTAAAAGAGACGGCACTCACCCGAATATTCTGGGCTCCCGAATGCTTGCCGCCAACATACAGTACACTGTTCAATCATCTCCACGTGACTGACTGTCTATGCACCACTTCCCCTGTCCCGACTCTCTCTCTCCCTCGTTGTACCTCGGGCTACTACTGCCAGCGCTGGCTCCCCCTGCTGGCTTCCTTCGGCACCCGCCTCACTGTCTTATCCTCCAATCCAGTCTGTTATCACTGATAGAACAGTCTACACTCCCATCTCCCACACACACACCGCCCCCACACCATCACCTGTTTCTCCATTGGACTCAACTCACCACATTCCAGTCATCATCAGCAGAGAGCAGACCCAGCATAACCCTCCCCACAAATCCATCATTAATGTCAATAATCTCAAACCTCTTCGCAAGGCTCAACCACATACTTCAGTAGATCAGTCCCCAGTTACTTTACACATGGCCTCTTTAATGTCCGCTCTCTGCTGAACAAGTCTTTTATTGTCAATGAACTGATTTTAGATAGGAAACTAGACTGTTTGTTTTTAACTGAAACGTGGCTGGGTACGGATGCACCTGTTGTTCTCACTGAGGCCTCCCCACCTAATTTTAAACTATTTTTACTCTACAAGGAGTGGTAAAAGGGGAGGTGGCACAGCTTCTATTAGTACTAACACTCTTGCCACCAAACCGATTTTATTTGGACAATACACCACCTTTGAACATCACGCAGTTGTTTTTAGCAACCCTCCGATTTTATGTGTCACTCTTTATCGTCCACCTAGAAAATGTAGTCTTTTTATCAATGAATTTTCAGAGTTCATTTCTTACAATATGATAATTTTAACCGGTGATTTTAACCTTCACGTAGACAACCTTTTAGACCCGGTTTCTAATGAGTTTTTAAATGTTCTTAATTGCATGGACTTTAGCCAACACGTCTCAAAACCTACACACAACAGAGGACACACCCTGGACCTGGTCATCACGTATGGCTTGTCCACTGGTGTGTCCTCTGTTGTCGACCTAGCTGTCTCAGACCACTACTGCGTGTTTTTTAACATCACTGGTTTTATTCGGCAGGAGACCTCTGTGAGAACTGTAATGAAACGTCATCTAACCCCTGAAGTGGCAAATTTTAAAGAGGTCTTAGACAAGGGTCTCCCCATTGTTTTACCTGCCCCCTGTGACTTTATGATTGATGATTTTAACAGCAGGTTACGATCAACTCTAAACACACTCGCTCCGTTTAAAACCAAGACCATCCTACCTAAAACCATACCACCCTGGAGAAACAATGAACTGAAGAAACTAAAACGAAATTGCAGGGTGGCAGAGAGGAGATGGAGGAAAAACAAGATACCATAAACCATCAAATATACGTTGAACAACAAAAAATATACAATAAAGCAATAAGACTTTCTCGCAACAACTACTTTTCAAATCTAATCAATAACCATAAAAACAACACCAAAGTTCTCTTCTCAACAATAGACAATCTACTCAACCAGGATTTTAAGAAACCTAATTTTAATGCCACTGACTCCCTTTGTGAGGAGTTTGCAGCCCACTTCACGGGGAAGATAGACACTATCAGACATAATATTTTATCCTCCCAGGGTAACATGGTCTTAATTGCGTCTGAGTGTCTGTCTTCACCGGAGGAAACACTGGACAGTTTTGTTCTGGTTAATGCTGAGTCTTGATAAAGTTTTCTCCTCAGTGAGGCCCACCACATGTCTACTGGACCCAATCCCGACCCCGTTGTTTAAGTTGTTTTCTGGGTCTTTTAGAGATCAGCTTTTAAACTTGATGAATTGCTCTCTTCAGACGGGGGTCTTTCCTGCTGCCTTTAAAGGGGCAGTGGTGAGGCCCCTGCTGAAGAAGAGCAATTTAGATTTTAATGATTTTAACAATTTTAGACCAGTATCTAGCTTACCATTTTTAAGCAAAATTTTAGAAAAACTTGTTCTTATTCAGCTGAATGATTTTATTAATTCACACAATGTCCTAGAGAAATTTCAGTCTGGCTTTAGGGTAAATCACAGCACCAAGACGGCCCTCTTAAAGATTTTAAATGATTTTAGATTAAATTATGATTCACAAAAGCTCACAGTGTTGATTCTACTGGATCTGAGCGCAGCCTTCGATACAATAGATCACACTGTTCTCTTAACTCGTTTACAACACATCGGCCTGTCAGGTGCTGTTCACAAATGGTTTACTTCCTACCTCACAGACAGGACATTCATGGTAAGTTTAGATACATGCTCCTCTAGGGTTCATAAAATCACATGTGGTGTGCCTCAGGGTTCCATTTTAGGCCCAGCGCTTTTTAATCTGTACATGCTCCCTCTAGGCAGTGTCATCAGGAGACATGGAGTCAACTTTCACAGCTACGCTGATGACACTCAGTTGTACATCTCCATGTCTCCTGATGACACAAGGCCAATGGATGCACTTTTTAACTGTATTTTAGACGTTAAATCCTGGATGGCAGAGAACTTTCTCCAGCTTAACCAGGACAAAACTGAGGTTTTAGTCCTTGGCCCTGAGGCCCAGAGAGAGAAAACTTTTACCTAAACTACAGGCACTGTCTTTTAATCCATCTCCACAAGTAAAAAACCTGGGCGTGATTCTAGACTCTGAGCTGACTTTTATCCCCCATATTAAGAATATAACAAAAATAGGATTTTATCACTTAAAGAACATAGCCAGAGTCCGTCCTATTCTCTCTCGGGCCAACACGGAGACGCTGATGCATGCTTTTATTACCAGTCGTATCGATTACTGTAATGCCCTGCTTTCTGGTCTTCATAAAAAGAGTATCTCAGGTCTACAACTATTACAAAATTCCGCAGCTCGTGTCCTGACGAGACCAGAAGGCGGGCCCACATCACACCGGTTTTTAGAATCACTGCATTGGCTCCCCGTGTGTTTCAGGATCGATTTTAAGGTTCTTTTAATGGTTTTTAAATGTGTTAATGGTCTTGGGCCTTCTTATCTGTCAGAACTGCTTCTACCCTATGAACCCACATGGTCCCTGCGCTCCTCCGGCAGTGGCCTCCTAGTCATTCCAAAAGTCAGGACACATACCCACGGCGAGGCGTCCTTTTACTACTACGGCCCTCGCCTTTGGAACAGCCTGCCGGAGGAGCGCAGGGCCGCAGAGAACGCCCAAGTTTTTAAGAGCAGGCTCAAGACCCACCTTTTTAGCTTAGCTTTTAACTGATATTTATTTATTTTATCTCTACTTATTTAGCTTAGCATCTTATGATTATTTATATGTTACCATTATTTTTATTGCTTATAGCCCTATTTTATTTATCCTATTGTTTGGTTTCATGTTAAAGTTTACTTATTCTTAATATTTCTTAGGTTCTCCAACTGTTTCCTCCGGGGAGCCCTCTCTTGCCGGGAGCGGTGGTTGGCCGTGGCCACCTGGGTGCTGTCCTGTGGTGTCTGGGTTGAGGTTGGGTGTTTCTACCCCCCTCCTCTGGTTGCCCTGTGTCGGTGCTCCTGGTGGCCGTGGCGGATTAGCTGCTCTCGGTGCAGACGGCTCCTCTGATGGCGTTTCCTTGCCGGGTTCATCTGTATTCAGCCTTGTGTACAATATCTTATTGCTGTTGTTGGGGTGTGTGCGTGTGTGTGTGTGTGTGTGTGTGTGTGCATGTGTGTGCGTGTATGTGTGTGTGCGTGGGTGTGTGTACTTGGGCGTGTGCGTACGGAGCGGGGTGGGGTATGAATGTGATTTTGTGCGGGGAGTGGGGAAGGATGGGAATGATTTTAATCTGTAAAGCACTTTGTGTTACTTTTTTTGTATGAAAAGCGCTTTATAAATAAAGTTTGATTTGATTTGATTTGATTTGACCTGCATTCATTTGCAGCCAGGGTGGAGTTGCTGGATGCTCTGAAGATGGGGGAAGATAGATTTGGAGAGGCTGTACATCGGTTTAACATTCACAATGAGGGGATACGTGAGGATAAAGAAGAGAGAGAGTCAGTTATTGAGCAATTAAACTTTTTGTTCACTGACATTTTGGACATGTGGACGTTTTGTGAGGAGGTTGTGGGTGTAAGAGGGTATTGAGCATAATGTAAGTGCAAAAGAGATGACAAATAGTGACAGGAAATGCTCAAAGTTTTTAATAACAAACCTTTTGTCATTTTTTCTCAGTTTGTGTGTCTTATCTTTTGTGAAAAACTTAACAATGGACACATTTTATGTGCTCTGTTTTTAATGTCAATACTGTAGAAAGCTAATCATTTACCTCATGCAAATTACCCATCCATTAAAAAAATGACAGAATTCAAATTGTTTACTTCAGCATCTTTGCACTCTGGTCTATATCTTTTATTATTGCTTAGTATAGCCATGTATATAATAGTTTAATAGTTTAATAATATTTTAATGTCTAATGTCTCTACATAGAGAGCAACTGGAGTCAACTGGAGTCAAATCCCTTGTGCACCCATACCTGGCCAAAAAAGCTGATTCTGATTGTAATTGTACCCTTTGATTATACACAGAGCTGAGTTAGGCCAAAGATTGCAGTCAATGTTTTCAAATATGTAGGTGGTCCAACAGCACAAGGTAAGAAAATAGCAGACAATAAGAGACAAAAGTTAAATGAACGATGGCTGAAAATGAGAATCGAAAATACATGCAAAAGATGAGCTAAGACAATTACAATATATTATTATTATATAATAATAATATTATATAATAATTATAATTTTATAGTCAAGTATTAAAACTAAGCTGATGGTTTAGAAAACTAAAACGTCAAATGATAGGTATGTCGTTGCATAGTACAGTAAGAGTGCAGTGCAACTACTTCAATGTTCTTTGTGATCAGTAAAATACTTATCTAACTACTGTGAAAGAAAACAGACTAATATGATATATAAATAGGCCTCTCATACATATTACGATTGCACGACATACAGAGGCTCATTCATTCAAATTGTGGTTATAGCCATTTTTTTGCCATTCTGATTATTAAATTGAGCTGATAGGGAATACTGACATTCTGAATTAAGTGTTTTTTTAAAGAAAGAAGAGCTCAACTGCTAACAAAAGCAGCTTTGTTTTTCTATTAGTGTGTGTAACTCTATTCCGTCTTTACACAAAATATTAAGTGTATATAAAGTACTTGTAACCAGCTTCATAGTAGAACAGAATAAATATATACAATGTATAAATATTTCCATGTAACAATGTTGAGTTGTCTGTAGAATATTACTGAAATGATTTAACTGGAAGTGTTAATCCCATTTTATTTTGATATGTATTTCGTGACTTCCTCTCAGCAGAAGAGTCCTGACAGTCTATTTCTGCAGCAAAAGTTTTGCGAGAGAACACAAAAGTTTTGCAAGAGAACACAAAAGTTTTGCAAGAGAACACAAAAGTTTTGTGGGGGAACGCAAAAGTTTTACCACAGGTCTGGCTGCAGAAATGGACTGTCAGGACACTTCCACTGTGCAGAGGCAAGTGACAAAATACATATCAAAAATAAAATCAGATTAACACTTCCAGCTAAATAGCTTAAGTAATATTTTACTGACAACTCGACATTGTTACATGGAAATATTTCTACATTGTATGTTTTGTTCTGTTACCTAATTTATCTGTATTTTACCAATGACCCAACATTGTTACGTTGAAATATTCATACTCGGGAGAACAGACAAGGTTTTGTGAGCCCTCGCAAAGGTTTTGCGTTCTCTCTTTTTTTTTCCTCCCATGTCTCCTTAGGGGCTCCGTAGGCAAAGGAGTAATACTATAGTATTATTATACCTGCTCTTTATGAGAAGAAATATATTTTTCTTTGTATGAATTGGCACTATATAAATATAATGGACTTGACAAGATAATGGTACACAATCCATCCTGCTGAAAAAAAAGTTTCTGATTTCCTATCCAAACATCATTGCAGGAAACCCCTAGTGGAGTAAGTTGAAAAATGCATCTGGCAAGATAATGTCATATTTCTAAATACTTTTACATACAGAATGTGCAGGGGTGAGGGATGATGTTTTAGAGACAGAAAATGATGTAAAATACACACACTAACAGTGCGTCTTCAAGGTCACTTGGATTGTGTGAACTGCATTTGAAATCCCATTGCAATATGGTTATCATTTGGGAAGTCAGTCACTGTGGGCTGTGGACAGTCGCTGCTAGGACAGACAGCACATGTTGTCCGCCGTGAATGCTGCAGGTGTCCTCTGAATAAATGCTATTTTGCAAAAAAAAAAAAGCAGACAGGTTAGAAGAACAAAAAGAAAGCTTTAGTAAAATAAAGCTGATACCAATTGCCCCAAAAATGAGCAGGAGACAAAACTGAGGGGCAGGCTCAAGTGATTTAAAGTAACAGGAACAAGTGCAATCTAGGCACAAATCAGTACTCAAGGAAACGGAGTACAGTTCAAAGATTAATGCAGCTGGACTGACAAGGAACAAAGCAGAACACAAGTAAAACTATATACAGAACAAATCAGAGGAATATGACACAGCTGGTGTAGGCAAGGACTAGCATATACGGGGAAATAAAGGGTGAAGCTAACAATGGAAACAGCAAGGGTGTGGTAGGTGTCATGAGGGCCAGCCCATTCTCAATTCAAAGTCATCAAATACCAACGCTTTGACAGTGTTTTTGACATATGATACCCACACCAAAAGCTACCTTTTGCATCTGCATGATACGCCCCTGGATGAAATTAGCTGAGAATGTACCCCGACAGAACCTATTGCATCCACGCTGTAATATATGGAGTTCAAAGGCACCTATAGGGCAAGCAGGAGGGACGGTCACACTAGTAGGTAGATTTCCATTACAGAATTGTGATATTTTGGAAATGTTGATAACACACAATTGCAAGATGGCTGTATCTCCATTGAATGATTGTTCTGCGACTTCTCCTCTGGCAATAACAATCAAAAAAGCATGGCGACTGATGTTCCAAATATTAGCAGGTTTATTTCTATTGCAGCCACTAGCCATCATTATTTCCAATCCAAGGCCATGTAGTTATTTGCAATAATGGAAAGACAAGCCCCTTATATGTGGGAGCAACCATGTATGAGGGATTTCTGGGAGGTCACAGAGGAATTGTGGATTCAAAACTTCCGGATGATCCACTCAACTTTTGAGGAGTTATGTGATGCAATAACACTTCTTATAGCGCCTGCTGCATCATGCCCGAGGAGCCAGTCCCTACCGACAGGTGCATAGACATAGCATCATGTCACCAAAAAAAAATGTTTCCTTGCAATTTTGCCAAATTTCACATTGATGCAAGTGTCAAAACATTTTTGTGATAAATGGAAGTTTTCTGAAATTGACGTATTTCCATTAGGAGTATTATATGTAAACAGTAAGGAAACGAAAGTTAAAAGTAAAACAAGCATGACACAAGTATGACAACATAAAACGGGAAACACTTACTAACAAGGAAAAACTGAAACCCCCAAACTAGGAAACAATATCCTCATGATGTTTGGTCCTTTATTTATTCCCCATTTGAGCCAGAGCTATGTATGAACACCATATTTTTATTAGTGCATAGAATACCTAGTGGACTGGGGGAGTATAGTCGCTGAATATTACAAGATGTGTAATGAATCCCAGAATCCACTTTCAAGAACAGCAGTGATTTATTCTCAAAACCTTCTATCTCCATGGTACCCCACAGGCAGTCCTCAATCAAAGATGAAGAGGTGGGTGGACAGGTAGATGAATGGAAAGGCGAGTTCTTATAAGGCTCTGCATGGCCCATGTAGGAAAGGTTTTACTGATGTTGGACTTTGAAGGCCAGCTAATGCAGCGTCAGTGGGAAAATGTTCTTGATGTAGTTCATAACAGATACAGCTGGCCTTGATGGAAAACCATCCAACGCATCATACCTGTGATGCAGCCATCAGCCAGTGGGCTAAAAGTGCCAGTTAGCAGCAGCAGTAACAGTCAGCAACAATAAGCTATTAGTTGCATCAGTATTTCAAAAAGGAGAAAAAAAAAGGATCAAGACTGTAATGGTTGGTGGTTCATAGTACATGACAGTGGCCAGTCCATAGCAGTTGGTAGCAACAGTGTAGTGAAGGAGGTTAAGTCATTGTAGGTCTTCAACTGTTCCACAAGTAAATCTATGTTTCAGTTCATGGCTAGAAAGCCTAAGGCCTGGTGCCTCCCTATTTAACAGAGCTAGTGTAGCTTCATACTCAAGTTAGTGCACTAGGGCCAACTAATCAGATGGTCCTGGATGTCCCCATAAGTAGGTACAAAACCAGTGGAAACTGAGCCTTTGCAATGGCTGCTGCTGAGCTCTGAAACAACTTACCTATACAACTAAAACTGCTTTGACATTAGAAACCTTTAAGTCCTACTATAGGTCCACCTCTTTTCTTTGGCCTACTATTTGTTTGAGGCAAAATTTCAAAATAGCTGCAATGCTGATTTTGAGCCTATTATTATAAACGTTTTGTGTTTCCCACAGAATTTGAATGTTTTTGTGATCCCAGGTAAGTGGAGGGCAGTTGATGAGCAGAGCGCCCCCTACTCTTTCTCCCAGGTTAGCACAAGGTAACATAGCAGCAGTGGCTACCATCCAACACCTACCTGTTAGATGATCTCATACCAGCACATAACTTTGTCCTAATAAAACTGTTAATAACTCTTGGTTAAGGCCAGCCATGTGAGGCTAACAATTAGCCCTTCCACTGGGTGTGTGTAACTCTTTCCTAGGCAGAGAGCTCACACTCCCACAACAGTAGTTTCATGATAAACAGAAAGAGGAACAAGAAAGAGGGGCATGGAGGGGCTGAACAAATCACTACCCTGCACGCAGATTTACAGTTAAATAAGAGTTTACTTATTTGTAGTAAAGTAAAATCAAACAATAGTTGCTAAATTTGGAAGAAGGGACAGAATGATCTGGGATTGGCTGAATATGCATTAATTGTTGCAATCTCAAGATCCTGGAGGTACTGATAGATATTTAGAGCCTTTTGTACGAGGACAAACATGCTATACCTGACAGAAATGTACTGAAAATGGAAAACAAGTGCTACAGAAGGCCAAGATAAATACTGTACACTAGCAAACATGCTGCAAAAACAGAAACAGTCATAAACATACAGACCCAAAAAACAAATGTAACTGAAAATGGCAGCATCATGTCAAACATAAAAGTTAAGTGGTGACACAAAAAGTCTTTTACAAAATAATATGATAAAAGTCAAAATCTGAAGCATGCCAACCTTAGCTGTGTTAACATGTTGCT
The DNA here is from genome assembly GCF_008729295.1 of Plectropomus leopardus. Lineage (NCBI taxonomy): Eukaryota > Metazoa > Chordata > Actinopteri > Perciformes > Serranidae > Plectropomus > Plectropomus leopardus. The sequence continues at coordinate 24,495,562 of NC_056483.1, forward strand.
CTTTTATGATAGGCTAAATGGTAAAAGACCAAGGCCAAATGTAAAAAAAAGAAGCATGCATAGCTCTTTATGTGCAGTGAGCAGTGTGAAGTCAGAGGGTGCACACAAAGTGAGAGAAAATACAAACTCATGCAGCTGCTTGAGTTAGACAGAAAGAACCAGACTTGAACCATATTGTAGAACATTAGTAAAAAGATCTGGGGCCAGAGGCCATCTGCAATCCTCCAAGTATCTTAGCAACCTCACTCCACACTCTCATCATTTCATAATAAACAGGACAAACTATTTGGAAAATGTTTTGCATGCATGCACCTTGATCTTTGAATTAGTTTTGCTGTATACCTCAAGGTTATTTATTCTCATTAAATCCCAACTGACATAGAATGCAACACAACTCTTCCAATGTGGCCAGTTAATGCAATCCATCACTGAAGATATGCGCACATGTTTTGCAAAGCGTCATCACAGTGTTATCAGCTCAGGTTTTGCTTTCCACTTAAAAATAGCTGGCCAAAGCTTAAAAGCATGAGAAGAAGTGGCCTATGAGGATGACTCTCAGTGTATGATGCCGTGCTGCAGTGTGACCATCTGCAGGTCTCCAGGCTGTGACAGATTCACCAGGCTTCTGTTCAGGGACAGGCTACACACCAGCTCATGTCTGAGGTGTATTCATAACAGGGTTTCACAAACTTTTGATGACTGAGTGCCAATTTACGGAGCTGGCTTATGACTGAGCGCCACACAGGAAAAATGCGGTTGAGACTTGTCCACCAGAATTGCTGACTTAAGCTAACACTAATAGCATCATGCTAATTAAAATCCACCCATTGTTGTCCGTTTATCCGAGGCAGGGTCACAGGGGTAACAGGCTGAGCACAGCACTCCAGATGTCCCTCTCCTCAACAACACTCTCCAGCTCCTCCTGGGAGATCCAAAGCGTTTACAGGCCAGACAAGATATATAATCCCTCCAAAGTGTTCAGGGTCTGCCCCAGGGCCTCCTACCACTTGGAGGTGTCCAGAACACCTCTAACCAGGAGGGGCCCAGGAAGCATCCTGATCAGATGCCCGAACCACCTCAACTGTGATAAAAATGCAGAACAGTAATAATAGGCCTACCACTAAAAAGACTGTGTAAAACAATATACATTAATGTATTAAGATCATCCATCCACCCACCCATAAAACTGGGTTGAGATTTTTTTTTTTTTTTTTTTTCCAGCATTAGGGTTTAAACAAAAACAAACACACCATAAACAATGAAGTAACCACTGTTAAAAACAAACAAATGAACAAATGAATAAACAAACAAACAAACAAAAACAAAGCTACATTGAAGTAGATTCAATTTAAAACATTTTGAAGGAATGTGTCATCTAGCACCTCTACCAGAAAAATAACTTTGAGTTCGTAGAGTTTTCACTTTAAGTTTTGAAGACCTGTTGTCTTTTATTTTTTCCGTTTCTAACATTCAGTCTGTAAAAAGCCTAAAACAGCAGCTTCAAACTAAGCAAGACAATAATGCTAAAATGTGCGTGTTCAATACAGTGGAAAAGGAAACTCCATTTCATAGTATTTTAGGTGTAAAATATGTTTTACTTCCCTTAAAACACATCAAAGGCCTTACAAATAACCTTGTGAACATTTTTTTTTCTTCCTCTATTTCCACTCCAGTTGTTCCTGGTTTTATATGACAATCTATAAATCCTCCTGCTCTGCCCACTCATTTTCTTCTTCTATCCTTTTTCCTTCTCTCTTCCTCTCTGGGAAGAGTGGGGTCACCTCACCCCAATGAAGCCACTCGTCCAGCGTTAGAACATCATTTAAGGATTTACCACTTTAGATCCCGCCACATATTGCTGTTATTGCCCGGATTTATGCTCTCGCACTTCCCATTTGGGTGAATAGTTTACGGGGGATTGGATTTGAACATCCCTGCTATGATTTGCGCTTCGCAAAGGTGGTCAAGTAGAGCTCACCTTGTTAACTCAGGCAATTAAAGTCCTGTCATACACACATATCCAGGCTATTATGGAAGGCCTGCAGGAAATACAAATGAGCAAAAAAAAAAAAAAAAGTACCTCAGTACCTTGATGGGAGCATTGTAAACTAGGCTCTGAGATTACTGTAGTCAGTTTATAGGAGATTAATGCTTACAAAATAAAATTAAAATACACCAAAAAACTGTTATTTGTGTAATTATATTGAAAATAAGAAATACAATCTTATTAGTTATGGCTGCAATTTTTCATCCACTGTAAGCAGAAATAACTCAGTAATGAATGGATTGGTATGCATGGCTAAACAAACATGAAAAGAAAAATTGTTTAAATTATGCTGAGAAAATATATATTTTTTTAATTGTGCAAAAATAATAATAAAAGTTGACTGAACCAATCATTTTCTTTTTAAATTAACTTATCTATTTAAGGTAGGCAGGTTTGTTTTTCAGAAATAGTTCATCTTAATTGCAATGGTGAGTTCATTAAAAAAAAATCAAACTCCATTATTTGACCACACAACTTGAATTTGTATTTTCCAACACTTCGCCATGACATCAAGTCATCAACATCAGAAACATTGAGGATGTTTTTTCATTTAATTTCAAATATGACAAGTGACCTTTTTGATCTCAGTCTGCTTAGTATTGATAAGACAAGGCTGAATATTATAACAGATTCCACATTTTAATATGCCACACACATTTAACAATTTTCTCACACTATTAACATGTATCTGATAAAAGCCTGTGGCTATTAGTGTTGTGCTTTTGCCGTATACAAGAACAACAGTCTTGGTATGAAAGCAGAAAATGTGAAATATAAAAGCTTAACAACATGTGCTGTAGTTACTTTCAGGGTTTCCCACACATTCATTTATTTGTAGCACGCCCCTATGATCAAAACATCTTCCACCGTATATTTCTGAGGCTGTACTGTGCACTAGGAGTGGCATGGAGTACATACACACGCCCACTATTTGGTTATTCATTGCACCACACTCACTCTTCAAGTTAAATGTTAAATGCATTTTTAAGGTGGTCAAAATGTCAATAGGAAATAAAATTTCTGGTTGGTTTCTTTAATAACCAGCATTTTTTTTTGCACTTTTACTTTCAAAATGTATGTACATTTAAAACATAAAATTACCTGTGATACTTCACTACAATAAATATCAGGTACTTTAAGACCTTTATTCAAGTAATATTCTTATAGGTGACTTTAACGTCTACAAAGGTCATTATCTGGATTGATATTTACCAAAAGTATGGCTTTCGGATACTTCAAACACTACTGGCTAATTTTTTTTTTTTTTTTTTGCTTTACCTTTAGTGCCACCATGATGATGAAATCTGCTAAAAACCATAAAATCGTCTGCACAGCAATATACTTTAGTGAGGTACTGATCAAATGCAAGCAAAGCGAGAAGAACCACAAATGAAGAACAGACTCTTCCTCCTTGCTCCACCCGTCCACTGCACAGCAAACAGCGCCCAACAAAGCTGAAATTCGGACCCACTCTAAAATGAGCCATGTGGCTTAAAAGTTGGGCCAAAAACCGACTAAAATCGTACAGTGCACGCTTAGCTTTAGGTATCCTCCTGCGTCTGCTGTTAACGTTTCACAACAACATTCTCCAGAATTCTGCAGCCAATGCTAGGACGTCAACACAAGCACATGATTAGTTTTAGGAAAAAAAAAAACAACAACATCATGGTTTGGTTGTTCATTCACACAGGAAGCACACACCTGGCTCTCAGGTAAAGTCCAGGGTTTCTTGGACCCATCCACCATCCCCCATGCCACCTAATAGGACCATACTGTTGGGTTTCTACAGTCTCCTTCCTCACGTCCACGTGTCTCGTGTTTTCTCCCCTGCCCTCAGTGTCATGTCTGTCTCTCTCTGTCTGTGAGTCTGTGTTTTCCTCAGGGCGGGGCTTTTTGGCTTTCCACTGGTTTCACTTCACCTCTCCTGCTCACCTGCCTCCTACCATCTAATCAGCCATGCTAATCAGACCTCACCTGCCTACAGCTTACAGGACTCAGCTAGATCACCAGTATTGTTCAAACTGTCAGTTGCTCACAGTGGTAACCAGCTTGACTCTGAATCTTGAATATTTTAATCTTGCTTGTATGCCTGGTCAACTCTGCTTCACAGAACCCACCGTCAACCATAAAAGTCACCAGCCTCACTCTCACTCACTGAAAGAGTGGTCAAGCCAATTTTGTCTGCCAAACTCACTACTCCAGTTCTCTTCAAACTCCTTGAAATCTGTGCACACATACTTGATGCCATCAGCCAATTTAAAGACTTTTATTAGCCATATCTGCCTGCCCTGCTCTGAGCCCTTGCAAACTCTGTTTTGCCTGAAGACTTCATTCATTAAATTCACTGTTATATCACTAATCATCTCGCCTTCAACCTCTGAGTCTCAGCATTTGGGTACCATCAGTTCTCGTAAATCACAACACATCCAGCTCATTATTTAACATAGCAAATTTTCCTAAGGGGACAATAAAAGTATATCTTATCTTGTCTTGTCTTTTGGCAGTCTTTCAAGCTGATGGCATCCAGTGCTGTCTGGCAGCATATCATACCATCACAAAAAGTGGCTTTTGACATTGGTATCTTATGCCAACAATGCAGAGGTATATAACAACTTCAAAATGAGAATGGGCTGGTATCGCACTACCTCGGAAAGTGGTATGAGTAAATCAGATCATAATGCGTATTTCTGGTTATTGAAACTTGTATTTAAGCAATGTTCACCTGTGAGTGGATCACTCAAAACACGTTAATACCAGACAGGCCTATAAACAGGCTCTGTGAAGAGAAATAAAGACCCCAAATGTAATAAATCAGAAACATTTAATGCACAAAACACATCTGAGTGTGACAGCAGGAATCGTAGCTTTCATTTAAAGGCAGATTTAAAGCAGGAGTCATACATTTGATATAAACAGATTAAGAATTGGACATCTAGACCTTCATCACTGCACTTAATAAGCCCTCTTCTCCCCTCAGTGTTAATGGAATGTGTTTATTGACACTCTCTTGATTAATACTGGCAATATGCAAGACAAACAAGGTGTGTCAAGGACTGTCAGCAAATACTCCCTCAACTCATTTAGCATTATCTCCGAGGGCTGCAGACACAATGTGCTGTTAGCTTTATAATATTATGCAAGTGTCAAAATACTGTCCAATCAAATGACAATAATAACCACGGACGTTTTAATGGGATTCAGAATAGTGTCACCTGAGAGCACGCTCATCACACATGTGTGTGTGTATGTGTGTGTGTGTGTGTGTGTGTGCGTGTGCGTGTGTGTGAGTGTTTGTCTAAGGGCCCATTCATGTGGAATCTCTTTTACCTCTGGGGAGTTCATGCACAGGTCCCAATTCTATTAAAATGCTACTGCAATCACTTTAATTTTCAGTTAAACATACTGGAGCAATTCAACATGATGAGGTGGTAATAGAGGGAAAGCAAGTGTATCTCTGCTTGCAGATAGTCACTGAACAAAGGCCTTACACTGGCTTTGTTTCACAAGGCTGTGCAGCATTAAACTGCTGATGTCGAGTCTGCAATGGACAGCAAGAGAAAATCTGTGAGCTCCATGCATCAGTATATGTTTGATTAATATACAGGGCAGATTTGCATTCCTGAATATATGCTACTTACCCCAGCCACCAGATCTGCATAACCTGCATAAAAAGTCTACACCATGCATGCTGCCCCCAGTGACCGCTGCAGTCCCCCTCTCAGACAGTGGTTAACAAAAATATTACCTTGTAACACATGAACAGATTTTTAAATGTAGAAACACACACACACACACACACACACTATATATATATATATATATATATTTAAAAAAATAACACTCCATAAGTTATATAAAATATGTACATTATTAGTTTTTGAGCTACTCTCATTTGTGTGAGTACAGTGTAAAGGTTTTCATTCGTTCCCCCGAACCATGCATTTTTGTACTGCAGGTACTATTACATAATGACATCACTATGAGCGTCCAACATGATAAAATGGACGACTGAAACTTTAGCTTTCTGGAGCAAAAGAATGAATATTCAAGCTATTATGATTTTTATTTTAAATGAATATGTAAACAGTGATCTCCCACAGGCATGACAAGGAAATTCCCAGTTAAATTCCACCATAATTAAAGTGAAATACTATACTATGCTATGCACTATATATATATATATATATATATATATATATATATATATATATATATACATATATATATATATATATACACATACCATACATACTACATATAAACAAGATTATGCAATCGACTGTGGGAGGTTAGTTTTTTTTCAAGGGTAGAAGTAAGCCCACTTCACCGCCTTTTCACTTCTGTCTGTGCATTGCTATTATGGGGTTAAAAACTTGTGGGGAAAAATTCTGTTCAGTACTTTGCAAAGCTGCAGGCTATTAATCTCCTCAGCAATGTTTCAGTACCACGGACAGCGCCTGTGTCCTATTCACGCACCACTGGGCCCTACACACAACAAACAGAGCTGTCCATGGTTTTGAAACTACTACCAAGATATCTCATGTTAATTGCAGCCATCATTTTGTTGTTTTTGCTATCTTTCTATAATATAAATAAGTAAATATAACAATATATAAAGCTCAAAGTTCATGCCAGCGAGTTTTACCTTCTATTTAATGGTTAACATCCTTTCTTAATTAGCATAGATATTCATTGTTTTGTTGGGATTTTTTTTCTTTGTTGGTAATCCCTATTATTATTTCACAGTTATATTAGCGACTTCCTGTTATCAGTTACTTTTATGCACTGTCATACATCACTGCAGACATTGACTAAGCCAAAAAAGCTTTCATGTCATGTTCCGAAATGTCCAATACTGTTCGTATATACATACATACATACATACATACATACATATATATATGTGTGTGTGTGTGTGTGTGTGTGTGTGTGTGTGTGTAACATTAACACAATAATGTATCCTTTAACAACAATGAATGATCAGAAGTTCATTTAATTCTTAGCAAATAGTCAATTTTAGTGACACCTGCCTCCTACCATCTAATCAGCCATGCGAATCAGACCTCAGCTTCCTACAGCTTAAAGAACTCAGCTAGATCACCAGTTTTAGTGACATTGGCCTCAGGGCATTGACCATAGAGGGCAAAATCAACTTTTTGGTAGAGCATGTTTTTAAAAAATGATTCGACCATTATTAGATTTGGATTTTTTTATATTAAGTTACAGAAACCTGTTCAGTAAGACATCTGAACTACAACCCGTTGATAAAAAAAAGGAACTACACAGAGCCCTCATGTCCAGAGTCTTACTTCCTGTAGGGGGCAAACTACAAAGGCAGACTAATAAAAGACACAGCAGCATCTAGTGGATATTTTTAGCATTCCTAAACCAAATGGCAGAGATAGCTAAGTCAGGTTGTGTTAAGGTCAACACATTTTTTCCACAAAGATATGGTGACTTAAAATATGCTCTACCAAATAGCTAAGCAGGGTGTTAAAAGGATACAAAAGTATCCATGTATCCAAGATGAGGAATGGAGGGTTTGGTTGAAAATAAATAAATTTAAAAAAAGAAAAAGCATACAAAATCAGTTAACTTACTGATCTCCACCAAAAAGAAAGGTTTGCTTTCTTTAGACTTGAGCCCTTCCCTCACTAAATACAGTGTACAGCCTTGACTCTTTTATTCGTTTCCAGTCCTTTTCTCTGCACTTATTCTTATGCTGACACACACACACACACGCTAGGCCTAATCCTGAGGAGCAGGAGCAGTGCAACAGGCAGTGTCTTCAGATGTGTTTTGATCAAGGCAGCAGCCTCACTCTTTGATGTCTAACATGATTAGCTTTTAGGGAAAACACTGGATCTTTCATAAAAGTGTGTTGGCGCCCTCGGCAGGGGGCCGTTTAGGAAGGCATCACAATCAGTGCAGAGCTCAGAGGGGAGAGGGGAAGGGGGGTACGGACTGAATCAACCAAATGACTTGTGTGGCTTTGTTTGTCTACAAGGACGAGAGAAGAAAAGAGTGAAAAGAAGATGAATAAAAACAGGGACCAAAAGGAGAGGACAGCTGGATCAGACTTCTGTGCTCATTCTAATATTAGTCAGATTCAACTAAAACTCAGTGTCATCTACATTCAGTTTAATGGATATTAGGCAGTCCATTCATGTTGAATCTTGAACACAGTGATTTCAGATACAAATGTCAAAGAATATCCAGTTTCATTTCTAAGAAACATTAATAGATTTACTTTGAACTTGTATATGTGACGTGTTGGACATTCTGGAGACCCAAACGCTGACACAGAAAACAAGACGAGGATATTAGGTGAAACTTTTACTGCTAAATCGTCTTTACAAAGACGACTGAGCAGAGTGGGGGATGGTGAGTGAAGTCAGACCATCCTTTGAAGGTGACGTGAGGGGGAAGGCTCCATGCGATCTCCACGTGAACCAGTTCGACCAAGGTGAGGATCTCTTCCGTGAAGACTTGAGTGCTAGGATGAGTGTGAGAAGCGAGCGGGCAGGTAGGCAGGCGGGAAAGCGGGCAGGCAGGCACACAGACGAGTGAACACCACGACAGCTGGAGCAGGAAGCAAGGAGCTGCAGCAACTCTGAGACAGGAGTGGAATACTTGGAAACAACCATTAAATACTGAGAGGCCGTGAGGAACATCTACCACTTGGCAGGAGTAATACTCTGGCGACGAGTAGATCTGAAGCAACAGCTTAAATACTCCACCAGCTCATCAGGAGATTGCCAGCACCTGGCCCAGCCTATGGAGAGAACAAACCACGCCCACACTCACACACACAGGTTAGGGCATAGAAGGGTATGCAGGCAGGGAGAGACACACAAAGGAGGAGAAGGGGGAGGGGCTGTATAGCAGCCGACCATGACAGTATAGCACTTTTCTAGTTATTGTTGACCACTTGAACACTACTAAGTCACATTCAGTGATTTACACACACATTCACACATTGGTGGCAGAGGCTACTGTACAAGGAGCCACATGATACTCAATCTTATAATCATTCATACACACTCAAACATCAATAACACAGCCATCAGGAGCAATTTGAGGTTCAGTATCTTGCCAAAAGACACTTGGACATGTTGACTGGAGGAGCCATAGAATCAAGTTCCAAACTCCAGGTTAGAGGACAACCTGCTCTACCTCTGAATTCTTATTACAATATTGTTTCCATGGTTACAGCTTGCACGTACGCCACGATTACACAGGAAACCCCTGGAAACATTTACATAATCCAACCACCACTGTATATTTAGAGTTTACGTGGATGAAGGTGATAGCATCCACAGTGGATGGAATGTGGTGCTGGATTCTTCGGTTCCATTGGCTTTTCCAGCAAAGCTAAACAGCTGGACAAGAATATAACAAGCACTGAAGTACACTGAGCTTCAGGTAGCATCATGTGGTGACAAATTTCACTTAATGTCCTTGATCATTCACCAGCTAACATTAACTTATACTGCTGGGAATACTGTTGCATTTTTTTGTCATGTGAATACCAAAGCAAGCATTGAACTAGAGGTTACCCAACACAGACAGTAGGTCTGTAATTTTTATGACAACCCAAACTGGGTCTCGTCAGGTTTGTGTTGGGTGTCCAAACTCTAATGTGAAAACATGCAAACAATGGAAGATGGAACCTTATAAACAAAGAATGAAATGCAACATGTTCTCATCCCAAGTCATCACAAATTTTCACTTTTCAGTGGACTTCTACATTTACATATTACACTCTTCTTCAAGTTTCCTTCTGCATCTGCTATTTATATTCTGGGAGTGTGCTTCCATAATGTTAACACAAGGACATGGTGGGTTTACGCTGCATGTTGTTATGTTTAGGCAATCAAAGCTCACGGAAACCAAACAACAAACACACATCCTGGCACAGATGGCTAGGATTAGGCCAAAGAGGCACATGGTAAGGTTTATAAAAAAATTGGGAGTGAAGTGCACATTGATGTTGTCAGTCTACATATCATGGTGCTGTGGCATGTGGTGTCTAGTGGAAAATATTAACACTGTGAACATTTCATCTGGCTACGTTCTCAGCTGATGCTGTCCAGCGGTGTATCATGTGGACGTGAAAGGTGGCTTTTGGTGTTGGGATCTTATGCTAAAAGCACTGCAAAAGTGGTGGTATTTGACAACTTCGGAATTAGAACAGGCTGAAAGAGCATGACAGAGTTTTAAAGGCCTTTGTGAACGTTACATTACTCTAGATTAAATATTATTTGTTCTCTTTTTATTGCAGATTAATTAATGATTGAATATAATGAATGTGGTTTACGTTTTTTTTGTTGCTGTTTTTTATGTACACATACTTGTATTCTGAATGAAAAATTATTATATAGATATATATATATTAGAAAAATATCTGTGCCAAAACGGTGAGTCTTACTCTTTTGCCATTTTTATAATGCCATTATACAATGCTTAGTTTTGTTCTGTTTTTTTCAACTCAATCTGTAGCAATATTGTTTTTATAGTGATGTTACATTTCAATATCAAAACCAGCCAATGTAAACCTATATGGCAGAGGAGGGATGGATGGGGAAAGATGAATGAAATAGGAGACAAAGAAATCTGGAGAATTACTGAAAAATTGAATCAGGGAAGACAGATGTGGAGGAGAATTACAGGATGGAAAACAGACCTGGAAGAGGCAGGATGGAGATGATGTGGAGAACAGAGGGGGGAGAAGATACGCAACGCTAATCCTGACTATCGGCCTTACCAATTAGCTCACTGTAGCTGCTTGTAATTCCACCAAATAACAGGCCATGCTTCGTAAGGGGAATTCGATTAATTGCTATTTTGATTATATTTGTCTCTCCCTCATGACGTATTTATCTCTGCTGCTGTTTCAATTTCTCCTGGAATTATGTTCATTTACATGTACCTCCTGCTAATCCGCCTCGATCTGTTTTAATGAAGCTAAGCAGATTAACAGATTCTCTCTCTCTCTCTCTCTCTCTCTCTCTCTCTCTCTCTCTCTCTCTCTCTGATACATGTGCATACATACACTTGCTACTGGAGCTGGACTGATGTATTGAGCCAATATTGGTCTTGTTAAAAATCAATCAGATGAGATTGCCAGGGTCTTCCATCACTGAAATAATGAATTTCATTGATTACACAATATATTGTGTTGTTTATTGTATAATGGATCAATACTACAATGACCCGTTATGATAAGACATAAACGGGTCAGTTCACCGAAATTGCTAAAAGACATATTCTATCACCTACCTCCACTGGTGTAAGATATAAGCAGAAGAGGCTGTTAGGCTGTTCTGAGATATATATATATATATATATTTTTTTATATTTATATATATTAATATATATTTATATGATGCATTATTATTAACTGTATATTGTACCAAAAAAAAAAAAAAATTAAATTAATTGTTCCCCACAGAAGCATGGACGTTTTAGAAAATCAGGTCAACAATTTCTGGAAATAAATGAATTTGCTTTACAAACTCCAAACTTTAGGAATACACCTTTATATTTCAAAACTTTGGCATATAAAACCTAAAGTATCTTCTTTTTGAGTAATTTAAGTCAAATGAGCCTATAACTTGTGTTCCAGTCTTTAGCTTACCACAGTCAGCGCTGCTTTCAAGAGAAGAGAATACAGTTCCTAAGAAAAACTTCATACTTACCTACTTACCTACATACATATGTTTTTTGTTTTTTGTTTGTTTTTTTTTTTTTTTTTTTTTGGGGGGGGGGGGGTATTTTTGGTTTGCTTGTTTGTTTTTTAATGATGATTTAATGATCACAGTCCACTTAAATTCAGGCAAACCCATTGATTTTGGCAGTTACTGCAAAACACTTTCCCCATAAAGCATATGAACGTATACATTGACTCGTTCCTCCTGCATGTGTATGTATGTGGCTGTTGCCATGGTGACATAACATGAATGCAGTTGGAAGGGTGGGGGAGGGGGGCAGTTTGGATTGTGATGGTACCTCCTGGAGTATGGAAGGGCCACTCATCACTCAGTGTTGTGTGTTTAATGTCATCAGAACTGTTCCCAAGGTTCCCACACCTGAGCTGTATGAGAGGGAGAGAGAGAGAGAGGGAGAGACAGAGAGATTATAATTTACTCTCTGACTAGATCAAATGCAACATCTTCTTAAAGAAAAAAGTTATGTCAGTGCATGTCATAACCAATAATAAGAGACACTTGACAACACATCAGTGAGTTTCAACACGGCAGTAAATGCACTTAAAGAAAAAGATCAAAATATAAATACTGTTAAGAGAACATTTTTATAAATGTCTTATTTCCAGCTAAAATCTGTCTTAAAATATCTGACAGTGTCTTCAGGCTCACTCTGTGGTGTGGTAGTGAACTATGGGTTCCACTTAGCCATCAAAGCTAACTGTTTTTGGAAACATTGAACAGAATCTTTACATGCAGAATTCTGCAAATACATTTTGGACCTACACAGAAAACATTGACAGATGCATACATAACCAAACTGGAGAGATACTCTTTGATTAGCTTTCAATTTATTTATTTAGTTTAATTACCTTAAATTCAGGCCCTGAGACAGCCTCCATTCCAACGTCCTCCAAACCCAAGAGCTGAGCCCAGAAAAGAATCCCCTATGTCTGTTGGTTCTAAAGCTAACTGCCCCATCTCTGAAACACTGACCGGTCTCGCCACAACATTTCTCTCTAAATACAGGGAAGGAGTGGGACAGATCCTAACCAAGCCTGGGCTTAATGATCACAAACTGGGCAGAAAAAAAACAGAATATATAGTTGATGTATAGAGGCAGAGCGAGAGACAGAAGCCCCCTTTACACTGTATGATCAAGGCAGGAATACTGCACAGTTATTTCACCTCATTGTTCTGAATAAAAGTTTGGGTTGCGAAATGGGGGCTGGAGTTGTTTTTCATTTAAGCTGGTAGTGGCAACACATTCTCATCCCAACTTGTCACTTATTGCTACTTTGCAGTGGACTTTCCCATCTACTTATGTTCTAGGTATCCTTCTGCATCTGCTGTTGACAGATGCCACTACCATGATGTCACTGTGGGATTATGCTGCATGTGGTTATGTTTAGGCAACAAAAGCACATGGTAACCATCGCTGGGATGTCAACAAATGCACTTGCTTGTAAAGATGATTTGGATTAGGGAAAAAAAAGGTAAAGAAAAAAAAAAATCACATTCAGGTGGGAAGCGAACACCAGACATCTTTTGACTCTGTGTTGAAATGCAAAAAAGGCATAAAGACGAGACTTCATAGCTGCTCTCTAGCACCATCTCCATCTATTAAGGGCTTGGGAGAGTCAGCATGAGAGAGACAAGAGACTACTGACAACAAGTGCCATCTTATTGTCACCTTATTGTATTGTGGTTTTGTTGCCATATAATTATAAAGTTAACGTTTTTCTTTTGTTTTTTTAGTGACCGAATGAATGCAGAGCAAAGCAAAAACGTGGTCTTGTAGCTTATATTTGGCTAGAGGAGAGGGACAAGAAACTGACTGAGTGCATGAGTGAGACTGACTGAGACAGAGAGAACTGTGTGAGGGATTTTGGGGTGTGCTTGGTTGAAATGTAAACCACGGAGCGGGATGTGTTAGATGTTTTTGGCTGAACCTTTTTCAGTACAAGTCACTAGATTTGCTTTGTCAACACATCATTGCCCAAATGATCAGAAAAAAGTCACTAGAATTGTCGCTGGTCTCTTTTGACTAATTAAGTCGCCAAGGGGGTTTGGAAAGTCACTAGATATAGCGACAAAGTTGCCAAGTTGGCAACACTGTGGAGTGCTTACAATTCATTTTTAAGGGATATTTAATTTTAGCCATTCTCAGTTGTAAAGCTTATCTCTGTTGTCATGTTACAACTGCAAATTAAATTGTATTTTTGGGGGGTTTTATGGAGTGGACCAACACAAAAAAAGAAAATTGTACACATTTTTAAAAATTATTTACAAATAAAAAAACAGAAAAGTATTGAGTGCGTATGTATTAATTCACTTTACCTAGAAACATGGTGCTCCTCGGCTGTCCCTGGTAACACAGGACATAGTTGTGTCACACTCATGACACAACAGGAAACATCAGCCACTGCCATCAGTGAATGCTATCTTATTTGCAGATAGGGTGATGACAGTCAACAAGGCAAATGTCATCCAATACCGATGTTTGGGCAATAAAATAGTGAATCTGCAATTCCAAGAGATAGCACAGAAGGATGGACAATGGAACAAGCTATGACGTGAGACCCACATAGCGTGGAGGAAGCAATACTAGGAAAGAGGAAAGAAGGAAGGATCCTTTGCCAGAGTCAGATAACAAGTCTGACCATGTGCTCACCATTAACACAGCCTCTAATCCTCTCCTCCAAATGCAGAGCACACAAACCCCCATGTTTACCTTTAATAACACACACACACACACACACACACACACACAATCAGCCCTTCAAAACTGGCCACCTCAACCTGCGGCAACAGCAAAACAAGGTGTTTCTATGAGAGAGCAGCTCGCCAAAGACCTGAGGCAGAGCTAGATGAGCTGCAGCAGGAGACATGGAAACATACTGTGCAATAGAGCTACTGTGCACAATGTACAGTGTACGCATGACACTGACAGTGGTAAATCAATGCTCAGAGATTTCACTGAACTTTCTTTTCCATTCCGTTTCCATTCAAATCAGTGTATTAATGTCAGTGTAAGCTCAACTTCAAGGGAAAAATGTTAACCCTGACCAGGGCACTTACTAACTTTTTTCCCCCATCAAGGTAAGCTTTTATTAATGACCAACTCTAAACCACTGAAGGCACTCGAGGATAAGGGTGTGAACAATGTCTTTAGGATATATCCTCCAGATATCTCAACATGTTCTCATCCCAAATTGTTACATACTGCTTGTTTGGCAGTGAACTTTTGCATCTGCATATTTCGCTCCAGGTATCCTTCTGTGTCTGCTGTTCCAGCATTCTGGAACATCAAAAAAGGCACATGACGTTTCGGCAAAAAAGGCATGTGGTTAGGTGTCAAAAAAAAAAAAAAAAACATTCAGATGAACACTGGACTCCTGAATAAGGTTTGTTGGACCTATCCACCACCCCTCCTGCCTACACAGTAGGGTCTTTGTGTTCCTTTTACTCTATCGTACCAGCAGCATTTGAACCTGACGCCTTCTATACATCTGCTATGGAATTTGTCCAATTGTTTTCTCAAGACTGCTCACTCTCAACTCTCAACTTTGGAATGACAACACTAGATATCTGTACAAATTTCCGAGTGATCTAGTTCACTGTTGCCAAGTCATTTCACAAAAAGCCCAAACTGTGAACCACATGGTGAAGCCAGGAACAGTCAGTGAGATTTATCCTCTGGGTACCATGCATGTCCGTAATACATGTCATGGCACTCATCAGAAGAGTTTTTTTGGTATCAGTCTGTCAAAAGAGGCGGGCTGATAGACGGACATTGCCATCACCTGGTGCCACACACATAAATCTTATGGTACTCCGGCCTGTAGACCTGTACCCTGTAAGGCCCTGCCCTAGTAAGACAAAATGTCAGGATATGTGAAAATCTGTAAATAAATAACTCGAGAATATTAAAGTGCACAATACCATTGTAATAATGACAATACACATTTCCTGTGGACTATTGATTTAGTAGTCACCCCTGAGGACGGTAGTAAATCAGCCACTGTCAAAGTAATTGGAGTGTTGAGTTTGTTTTGCATGAATTATGCACAGTGATAATCCTGGAAAGCACTTCAATAAGCATTAGGCAAAGGTCACATGCTATAATGTCTCATTATTCTAATCACTTTTCCATTATAACATCAATATCTAATGCAGAAGGCATCCATAAGCTATTTGTAAATAAAACATTTACAAGAACAGAGCCTTGGTGGATGCTGATGTTTATCTCACTCCAGGGCCTTTGCTGCCATTGATTACAGTATTTGCCTTTGCAGTGTTGTTCTCGATCTGCTTATGTGCACAGTTTTGCAGCGCTGGTTCCCTCATATTACATAATAATCTAGGATGCATACCAATTCTCATGGACATCATCAGATTTTCATGATTGCAGCCAACGCACAAGTCTATGGATTTGAAATCGAATTCTCTTAATGCTACACACCGCAGACTTGATCTAATCACGGGGCATTAACAAACGTTTTCTGTTATGCTTCTTCCGACCCTAACATCCTAATCATATGGAAATTGATAATTATTCTGTCATACACACAGCTTCAAGCAGACGTGGCTTTATTGAATACCTCAGAAGGACGTGGATATCTTTCACAAACAATTTGCCTAATATTGCATTTTCTCCCCTCAGATCATTTGTGTGGGCCAGAGGCGAGATGAGATTGAAACGTTGCAGTATTAGGTTTGTACTACTGAAAATGTACAATAAGATATTAATGGTCTGGGCAGCGGTTGGCTGTTGATTTATGTCACGATGAGTTGACCTCATGTCACATTGTGAACAGGATGTATGGCAGTCCAGGACCTGCAAGTGGAGCAAATAATACCTTATTACTGTGGAGCATCGTGGATCCCTGCCTCATGGGAGATGTGCAGCATGTTGTGGAGAAATCTGCAAATAGTGTGTACAATGCTACACAAATTTTAAAAAATATATATTTGTAATGTGGTTTTAAAAAAAAAAAAAAATCTGCACTCTTTGGAATGTTCAGTTTGGTTAACTGAGGTTCTGCTAGGGCAGAGTTTCCAAAGTCTGACACGACGGTAGCCTGGCAAGACCATCCAGCCCATATTCATTCCAAATTCATGAAATATTGCTACTTTTGCAGTACTTTTATGGTAAGTTCCCAATGCCAAAAGTCCCCTTCTGCACCCACATGATTCACCAGTGGGCAGTATCTGCTGAGAAGGTGGCCGGACAGAACCGTTCACAATGTTATTAGACATCGCCGGCCAGCACCTGTCGTGTCCTGTAATATGTGGTTTTTGCTTCCTGTCTGAATGTGATGTTTATTCCACGTTACTGTGTGCCCCTCCCCCATATCCTAACCTTTTTTTCTTCCTTTCTTTCTTTCTGTCTTTCTTTTTTTCTTTCTTTCTTTCAGGCATAAATACATAATTTGTGTACATAATTTATTAGTACTGAATTCATTTGTGTTTATTGTTACCAGATGTGGAAATTTTCCCGGAGAAATTTTCTTGAAAATATATATTCATTTCTGGTGTCTAGCTAAGAAAATTGCTTTCGATCTTTCCATTGTGTTTGAACCATAGACTGTATATAAAGATGGACAAAATGATAGCTCCCCCAAAGTAAACAACATTTTTATCTGGATCACCCCCTCGTGTCTGGCTGCAGTATAGATCATAACCCCCCCCCCCCCTCAAGCCCATGTTAGTAGATGGGACACGGGCCAAACTAAAAACACAGGACATGGTTGTGTACACACCAATTTTTAATTTTTTTTTCCAAAGATGGGTTCTGTCGTTTTTATGACAAGTTTGGTTCTAATGAGATCTTTAACTCTACAAAAAGAGGATTTTCCGCCATGATTGATAGCTGTGACAGGCAATCCATGTGCTCACATTTGATGGCGCTGCTTGTTATTGATTACATGGGGCGTTTTGGCGGAAACTCCCCCACGGCAGATATCACTACTGCGCAGATACCAACTCTCAATGACATCACCAGCGCAAGATGGCCGCAGCTGTACCTGGGATATTTTAGCTTCACTTAAGCATAGCGAGGGCAAGTGGGGGTGCATCATCCATTTTTATATGAAATCTGTGATTTAAACAGTTCATGTTGTCCAAAAAATGTCAGAATGTTCCTTTCAAACTTTTTTTTTCTCTTCAAATTTAGCTTTTTTTGTGAATGTGTTTCCTGCTTTTCTCTACAGATTCCAAACCCATCTGTCCATGATGTTCTTGGGATGTCCTGCCTGCTTAGTTTCCCTCTCTGGATTTTATACACACATGAGCACTTGCTGTTGCCCAGTCCTGTCTGGCCCACAAGGTGACATCTAGGCTCCTGATTGGCTCACTGGGGGACAGCCTCGTTCACAGGGGGACGACATGCTCGCCACGAATGTGTGTTTTCCTTGATCATTAACAGCATGGTGCACGTTAAGAGCTGCAAATGTGCCATATGGCCTGTGTGAGCTGCTCAGCCATACGCAGCTGGGGGAAAAATTCCCTCATCGGGTGGAACTCAGAGATTAGCTTGTCATGTAAGATTTATGAATTTTCATTTAAAGTAACTGTGATTAATATGAGCTATTAGGCCCGCTGATTTGCTCCTGCCCCCGACTTTATGTTAAACATGACTGTTTCTAAAAGGATCCCCTGCCCCCTCTTGCCCAGGACACACACACACACACACACACACACACACACCTTACGATAATAGTGGGTAACTTAGCCTCTTATTTTAATGAATCCCTTGTTCTTAGTCTTAAACAAATTCTAACTGAAAACAGAAGCTCTCTATAGATGTTTAGGAATTTCACTGTTTGCCAGATTAAAATTTATTTTGGGCTAATCCATATAAATTATATGGAACCCTCCTCAGGGTCACACCGAAATTTATTTTTCCTCCCTCTCTGTATGTTTTGTGTTACCTTTCAGTTGTTTGTATTCCCTTGTGATAAATGTTGTGTTCCAAACTTTTGAATTTTGTGTTCCCTCCCAATACATTTGTGTTACCGTGCAACTTTTTTTTTTTTTTAGTTTCCTGAAACTGTCTCCATATTCACAACACACTACATAAAACATATAACCTGTTTCAAAAAAACAAAAACAAAAACAAACAAAAAATAAAACCTAATAGTCATTCGTAAGAATGACAACCAATCAGAGCTGAGAAATCTCAAACATAGCTGTCAATCATGCTAGTAATTGTTTGTCCTCAGTCAAACCGTCAAATTAAGCCGCACTGTGAATGCCATTACAGGACGTAAGAGAGGAGGAGGCACATAGGGACTTTTTTTTTTTTTTCACAGACTGTCTATCTCATGTGCGTCTTTTAAGGATGTAGTGACAGTTTCAGCAAATCACACAAAGTTATTTTCATAAAAGTTACCAACTGAAGCTTTAAGTATGCAGTTAAAGCCCTATTGCTCAATCAATCTGAAAAAAACCATCAGTTTTTAGTATGACGACCATAAGCTTAATATTTTGGAGGGGTTCGCAAGCAGATATCTGAGCAAAGAGTTCAAATTTAAACTGATCTCTATGAACATATATCTGCTTATGACTGCTGATTGATAAATAAAAGCAACTAATAAAAAGCTAAATTGTTGTCAGATGATGACCAGTGGGTTCCAGAATCGCAAAAATGTCTAGCCTCTTCGTGTTGCTGATGGATTCTGCAGATATCCTTTTATAGAGATTACTGCTCAAATGGCATTACATGTATATACTGAAGTTTAAGGAATTCTCACTGTGGCTTATACCAAAGTGCTTTCATTGAGGCTGCATGTTTGTGAGCAACTGTATGTTACAGATGGGGTGCACATAGAGAATCACAAAAACAATAGTTAATTGAGGACAAAAATCACACAACTAACATATAAACATGCTAACTGACACTGCTGACATGAACAACAAAAGTAAAAGCATTGTGAGGTAATGCGAAACTAGTCCATACCCAGAGATATGTGCACTGCAACTACATGCAGGGAATGGGATGCACAACCTTGTGCAGACCACAGAACTGTATGTTGGTGCAGACTTTGCTAAAAATGCAAATAAATAGTCTAAAAAAAATCTTTTTAACAACATAGGTTTTATCTGCTGTGAAAGAATGAAAAAAATAGCACTTTGTTTCTGTCATTCAAGCTGCAATTCCACCCTTGACCGTAATTTGTGTTTCAGTGGCAGAGTGGCGCTGTCTGTGTTTTCACTCAGTGACTCCACAGGCAGAAGAAGTTAGTCAATGTAATTTATGAAGTATTTTTCTTAAAAACAGGCACAGGGTAAATGAGACAAAGAACTTTGTCAGTCTCTACCTATGGCAAGTCCAACACGTTCTCACTCCGAACTCTGAACTTTTGGTATCTTTCTGAATCAGCTGTTTAGGCTCTGGGATGCCGTTAAACTGAAGTCAACCAATGCACATGGCGGGATGATGCTGCCGTTATTGTGATGTCATAGCATGCAGAGAGCAGCATGTTCATTATGCTTTCACAACATCACGGACTGGCACAATGGTTGAGTTTAGGCAACAAAGTCAAAGACAGTTAGGTATAGGCAAAGGAGACACATGTTAAAGTGTAGAAAACACACACATCCGTCTTGCCCTTATATCAAGTGACACCGCCCGTCTGTGTTACATGTGGATGCGCCCGGTGCCTTCCAGCCGTCTACCAGCATATAATAACAATGCCACTGGTTCAGCCCGAGCACAATTTCATCTGACACCATCCAGCGCTGTTGCGGTTGGACATGGACGGTGGATTTTGGCTTCATGTTTGTACGCTGAAAACACTGACAGAGTGGCACTTTTTGATGAGTTTGGAACTGGCAAGTTTCAATGCCATTGTGCAATTTTAGATTGATTGGGCAACACATCAAGAAGAAAAATGGATGCAGACAGACAGACAGACCTATGAATGGAGTTTTCTTCATTTTACAGTTGGATAGTAGGATTTATAGCAATAATGTATTTGTATATATATTTTTTAGGGATTCCCTAAAAAAATATACACATATACACATGAGAACATCAGGGCCAAACTTACCAGAAACATCTTTCTTCAAATATTTGGTACAAAAACCAAAACCAAAATTAAATATGTCAAACTGACCCACAACATAATAAAAGGTTTTAAAAGCATATGACATTCATTTTTGAAGGCCTGCACACCAAAAGCACTGACAGAACACAGATATGCAGTACGTATTGAGCTTCTATTGTCTCAGTCTCGTTTATTGGCGTTATAGTGAGATCGACTCATTAACATCATGCACATCAACACACAAATGCATGAATATATCAGACACACACACAAAGAGGCACACACACACATACAAAGAGACTAATCTACTTAAGAAAAACCATTTAAGAGCCCTTTAGCAACATACAGTAGCATAATATGTAGATTACAAGCGTGGACAGTAATCTTTGTGCTCTGCAGGCATGGAGACAAGCCTCTTTGTGTTTTCCATTGTACGTTAGTCAGCATGGAAATGTGCTCTGAGGGCAAGAGGGAGAATTATAAAGAATTTCTATTGACATCAAATCTTAACTATATTCACATAATCCCCCTTGACACACACTCACACCTCCCTCCAACAGCCCACACACACACACACACACACACACACACTTCTGAAAGGGGGGGTAGCGGATTAAATGAGTGAGGGAGGTGTGTGTGTGTGTGTGTGTGTGTGTGTGTGTGTGCGTTAACAAGTGTATTTGCAACCGTGTGTGTGTAATAATCCATGTATCCAGTGGCTAATCCTGCACTGAGTGAGGGGGCAGAGATAGGGAGGGTGTGTGTGCCCCTGCTGATAAAAACCATCGATCACGAGCCGCCATCAACTTCACAACATTCTCACACACTTTCTCGGAGCATTGAGAAACACTCAGTCATTTCTCCACATTTTCTTCTTTTTTTCCTACTTCCTCTTTATGTCTGCATTTATGTTCAAAGACCTGTTGGAACTATTTGAGCTTCATCAGAGTCTGTCAAGATTTTTCCACACCTTAATGTTTCATAAAACTTGGGTCCTATTCTGATAGTTCTAGCTATTGTTTATCCAACATGTTTTTTTTTGTTTTTGTTTTTTTTTTGTCATTGTTTTAATTGCGTGATTCAACACAAGACAGGTAAGGGACATGACATAGAGACAACAATGTGTGTGAGACAAAAAGGATAGTGCAAAATTAAACATGGCAGGAGAAGCCAAGACCAGTTAATCGAACAAGTAAAAACAAATTGGTACATTTCATTGTGTGTTGAGGGTGTTAAAATGCATTTTGCAGTGTGTGTGTGTGTGCGTGTGTGTGTGTGTGTTTGTGTTAATAATTTAATTAAAAACAATAATAGTATATAACACGTTCTTATCCCAAGTCATCACATGTTGCCGCTTTACAATGGACTCTCACATCCACATAGTGTGTTCTAGATATCCTTCTGCATCTGCTCTTAAGGTTTCCAGATGTCACTACCATGATGCAAACCCAAAGTCATGGTGGGAATAAGTTGCATTATGTTTAGGCAACAAAAGCACATGGCAACCAAAGCCAGGACCCCAACAAACACACATGCTGACACGAATGGTTAGAAATAGGGGACGGAGGCACACGGTAAGGTGAATAAATAAAATAAAATGATAGACAGGAAGCAAACACCTGACCCCCACATGAAAGTCTGGGGTTGTTCGATCCTTCTACTGCCTTTCCTGCCCGAACTTCGTGCCAACAGCTTTCCAAGCTGATGCCATCCAGCGGCGCGTCATGCAGATGCAACAGGTTCTGCGCGGCCACATTCTCAACTGACACCATTCAGCAGTGTATCATGCAGACTCAAAAGGTGGCTTTTGGCATCAGTATCTTACGCCAAAATCATTGCAAAAGTGGTTGCATTTGATGACTACGGGCTGGGGACAACACACAAAAACAAGTTTCCGCTGACTCACCTACTATAATTAAAGCATAACTCTGTTTGCTTTGGGACTGATATTCCCTCAATTGGCACCTATAGGCCCAACAGTCTGCAACTATTTCAGTGATGTGTACCCACTGCTCAAAATGACTAGTCAGTGGGATTTAAAACTGTACATGGAGACCCCAGTAGATATCTAGTCCATCACCTTAACCACTCAGCGACAACAACCCAAAAACTGGATTCAAACAAGCCTCCCATACCACCATGGTTGAATATAAACTGTGCTATACTGCAATATGTGCAATTTTTCGGCACTGAGACTAAAAAGAGTCCTGCTTTTAAAAAATGCAAGATGGCTGCTTTTATTTAGGGGGGTGGCACATTGTCCCGTACAGTTACAAAATGCCTTTTTGCAATCACAGCCTGTGCATTGGAAGTGGCTGTGCACAATGTGTGTGTGTGTGTTAAGGCCCTTTGTGCCAAGGCTCCATTATCATAATGATTTGGCATCTGAAAGCATCAACATAACTTAAAATAATAAAGTCTGAAGGGGCAAGACATACAAGCGATCACATCAAAACTGGACGTTTGTTTTGGGTACGACATGTGGGAATTATATGACTGTTGTTTTGTAGCAGCATTGCTTAACACACCAGTATTAAGCTGATGGTGAGAATGACATCAGTAAGGATCACACAACAACAGCTGACAAAAAAAGATGACTGTTTAGTGAGGACCAAGCAAATTTATTTCAAATGTGGTGTGGAGAGGAAATGTGAGTAAGAAAATAAAATGATGTGGAGAAGTCACAGTGTAGGTAAAAGTTAGGGAAGGAGAGAAAGAGACAGCAAGTGCAAAACATATGTGTGTGTGTGTGTGTGTGTGTGTGTGACAGAGGGAGAAACAGCATGTGTTTGAGAGGAGAAAGAGAAAGACAGTTTTAATTGTATTGTGTGGCAGCAGCCCTGTTCTTTACTCTTGAGACTGACAGCAATCAGCAAATTTCTTTCTCTCTTGTTTTAAAACTTGTGAGAACTTTAAAACTCCAAACTCAAACTTATGAACCCCCTCCTGTTTAGCTAGATGTTACCTAGCAATGCAAACAACAGAAATCCTAAGCAAACTATATTTTTTTTGATATTTCAATCATCATCAGATCAAAATGAGATGCATGTCTAAATTCATGACTTGTGTTTTGCTGTATGACATTTTGATATAATCCTCTCATTCTGCTAAACTAAAGCCAATCAACTAAAGGTCATTCACGCAGCTGTCTTTGCACAAAGTTTTGTTCCATTAACCCTCAAGTTGCGCAAATTAAAATTACAAATATAATATACACCTGATGTAAACACGCCAGTTTAAAAAAAACTCCAATTTTTTGCAAAAATTGGTATTTTCATATTTGGCAAAACTGCAGTGGAAACACTTTTTTGGCCTTTCTTGGTCACATGATGCTATGGCTATGTGCTTGTCAGGAGAAACTGACTCTCTCTGCATGATGCAGCAGGAGCTACAAGAGCTGTTATTGCATCGCATGATTCTACAAAAGTTGAGCTGATAATCAGGAACTCTTGAATCTGAATCTGAAACTATCACCTCCTAGAAATCTCTCATACATTGCCGTTCTCATGCATGAGGTGCTTACCTTTCCATTATCGCTGGCATGACATGCCTACGTGGCCTTGGGTTGGAAATAATGACGGCTAGTGCTGTGGCTGCAATAGAAATAAAGCTACTAATGTTTTGAACATCCATCACCATGCTTCTTGGAATGTTACCGCCAGAGGAGAAGTCATAGAACATCACTCACTGGAAACACAGTCATCTCGCAATTGTGTTTTATTGACATTTCAAAAACATCTCTCACGTTTTGAGAAAATTTGTAATTGAAACCTGCCTTATGTCATCACGCTTTTAGCAGCACCTATTGCACACAAACACTCAACCATCACCCAACCTCCACACCCTAACTTCACCTGTATTTAAGTTTGGTAGTTTTCAACTGTCAGTGACATACAGAGTCAACAGTTTCTACACACAACCTCAAAGTGTTATATCCACAGTCTGGGGGAACCGAGACACAACATGCAGTATGACTCCACTTTGTCAGCCAGCTACACAATAGTATATCAGAATTCAAAGACAATCTATTTTTTTCAGACTTCACAGCTAAACCAGGCCCAAAACAACAAATAAAAGTTTTACTGTTTAAGACCCTAAACTTCTTGAACAAAAAGCAAAAGTGAAACCATAAGTCTCTAACCTGTGAAAAAATAAATAAATAAAAGGTTGAACAGCAAGCAAAAAGGGCCCCTCACTCCTACCAAAGTGCTTTAAGTGCTCCTTATTTACAGTGAAAACAGTGCCAGAATATGCTCAAATTGATGGAGTTGCAAAGTTGCTGGAGAGATAGCAATACATTCAAATGGACCAAACACCCCTCACCATCCTAAAAGATCCAGCTTGTAGCGTTTAGTTGGATATACTTGCAGAAATGGAATATAATACATTGTAAAGCTTCAATTAATGTCCTGGGCTATTTGCCTAAACCACAAACTCAGGCTTATATTTGGGACAGGTGTTATATATGACAGGTTTTTAATTTCTTTCACATAAAACTGTTTCTCAGCAGAGAAAGGGAATACAGTCATATTGTTTCATTAGAAACTTATTTTTTTTGTGTATCTCTCTCTTGTGTGTTTGTATGTGTGTGTGTGTGTGTGTGTTTGTGTGGAGGTGTGGCCACCTATCCAACTGGACCCAGAGGAGCACACCTGTTCCGCATCTCACTGCAATCAAGACTGCCTTATATACCCAGTCCTCCCTCTACTCCAGTACCAGATTGTTCCACTCACTAGTAGTAATCACTGGCCATAGTGTTCAGCTTTTCTAGTGTTTTGTCTCTTGTGTTTTTGCCTTTTGTGACTCTTTTGCCTTGGACTCACCATTGCTTCTCCAGATCACTCCCTGTGTGCTCCCTGCTGTTCCTTCATCGTCATGTCCGCTCATTACCTCCACCTTTTCCTGCTGACTCATTCCCGGACTCCTCCGGCTTCTCCTCCATGCCATTTGTGTCTGCTGCACCTCATAGCTTTGTTTGTGTGGCTTAATAAATTGTTTGTACTACTCCGGCTTGGTGGTGTAACTTTGTAATGACACTCCATAGAAGAACACCACATGCCTGTGCATTAAAACCTCTTAAGACCTTGCGTACACATGTGTGGACATCACATTTTGGGTTATATTACCATAGTAGTTAATTCATGGATGTATTGTAAGGAAGTCTGGATACAGCCGTGGGGGCGGGGCCTCATTCATTCCTATGAGAGCTGCTCAGTGGCACATGAAGCAGAGAAAACTCTTTTTCTGAAAAGTCAACATGTCTCAAAAAAAAATATCCAGTGATTTAAGAAGGTCTCTCTCCCAATATTAACAAATGGAGAAAAGTCTTTCTGGGCCAGTGTGCATCACGTGACGCTGTAGTTCCACTTTCGGCCACTATGTAAATTTTGCTTCAGAGGGTGGCGCACTTCCTGGGGGCTTGAGTTAATTCTGCTTACTTGGGGCCTTATGGCCACATATGTGACTACTTACACTACCACCTAGTGGTGACAGAAGAGTACTACACACTACCGGAAGAATTCAAAATAAATGGCGACAAGCACGAGAAAAAGTTCTGCTGGTCACTCCAAAACAAAACATCGACAAGGTAAGAAGTCCAATCATATTTCATGTCTTATTCTTGTTTAGATATGCATATGAGCATTGTAGGTTTGCCATGGCATGCAAATTTGACAAAAATTAATAAAAATAACGATCTAGTATGATGTTAAACATGATGTACACGTATGTGTACAGAGGGACTTAGCTTGGTTAAAAATGCTAATCCGTTAGCAAAAATGTGCCCAGGAATAGCAGCTATAAATAGGCTTATAGCTAATTCTGGTGCAGCTAAAAAACTGTACATTGTCCCAGAGAAATAAATAAAAAAATAAATACATATATACATAAATTACATGGATTTGTATTTGATTTTTTCATGATTTTATTTTCAGAGCGTTTTTCTGTGGAAAGAGCACTGGAGCTAATCTGGCTACTTGATGGAGACAAGTCAGATCTGGATAATTTGTCTGACGATGATGATGCCATCCTGGATGCTGATTATCATCCCCCACCACAGGTTCAAAGCAGCAGTGAGGATGACAGTAGTGGTGAAGAAGACCCCATTCCCACTGAGCACAGCAGGGGACGTAAACATCTCTGTTGTGAAAATAATGGTTAGCAAAGACCCAGTGGATATTTTAGTTTAGGCAGTTGGGGCTTCAAGGCTAGGTGAAGGATTGGGAGGAAAACATATAGACACAGCACCATTCAATGTTTGCAGCAAAATGCTAATTTACTTCACTTGTTGACAGATTCAGGGACAGGGACAGGGACAGGGACAGGGAAAGGGACAGGTTCAGACTATGACGCCAGATCCCACACTCCCAGACGTCTCCGTCAAACACAACGGATTGAACCTGATGACTCAGATAATGGCCCAGAAGAGCCAACACCATGACCAAGCCCTCTGGGACAATCCAATAAAGGTAATTGTTTTTATTTTGGCACACCTTGAAGATAAATCTTCAAATTTCTTAGAAACGTCCACTCAGATTCAACTATGTCATGCACCAATACACCCCAGTGAATTGTCTGCAATTTTCTTTGCACTAAGTGCTATTTTTATTCTGATTCTGATTATGCAGGACGTGGAATTTGCTGGAGGGCTACTCCATTAACGCCAAACCTTGCCGAGTTTGAACATGAGGACGATACTGAGCAGGACAGACATGGCTGGACCCCATTAAACTATTTCGAACAGTACATAGACAAAGATTTCATGAACATTATTTCAGATTGCTCTAATGCTATGTCACTAGCCAGGAGTGGGGACCCACTCAACACATCAGTAGATGAGGTTTACCATTTTTTTTGGTGCCTGTATTTTGATGTCCTGCGTCCGATACCCAAAAATCAGGATGTATTGGTCCAAAGCCTTGAGATTCACTGCCATCACTGACAGATTCACATGTGACAGATTCTTCAGACTGAGGCAATCATTAAAAGTGCTAATTGATGATGATGTGCTAGAAGACCTGAGGAGGAGTGACAAATTCTGGAAGGTGAGGCCTTTTCTGGATCGGATTCTGCAAGGCTGCAGGTCTCAGACTCGACCTGAATGCGTATCGATCGATGAATAGATGATACCTTTCACAGAAGCCTGTCCGTGTAGACAATATCTGCCAATGAAGCCAAACCCAGTTGGCATAAAGAACTTTCTTTGTGCTACAGCAGATGGCATTGTGCTGGACCTTGATCTGTATCAAGGTGCAGGTGCACTGCTTGAGCAGGTTGAAGAACCAGAGGGTCTGGGTTTGGGAAGCTTAGTCATGGCTCGTCTGTGTCAAACTCTGCATCGTGGCACAAAAGTGTATTGTGACCGGTTCTTCACAAGCATCCAATGTGCGGAACAACTGATGAAGAAGGAGCTGTACGTGACTGGTACAGTAATGAAAAACCGGGTCACTGCAGCAATGCAGAAGTTACCCACTGACATAACCATGAAAAACACAGGAAGAGGTACCTCAACAGAAGTTTCCACTGAAGATGGAAAGTTGTGTGTAGTGAAGTGAACAAACCAGTACTGATGATGTCTGTTGTTCATTGTACACAGCCCGAAGACACCTGCCAGCGCTGGGACAAAAAACTGAAACAATATGTGTCTGTCTCGCGACCAAGCATTGTCCGTGAGTACAACCTCAAGATGGGTGGAGTTGACTTGGTTGACAGGATGATCAGCTACTATCGCATGAGCGCTCGTACTAAGAAGTGGACAATACGAATGCTTTAGCCAACAGCTGGATACTGTACCGCAAAGACCTCACAACATGTGTTGCACCAAAGAAGAGCATCATGCAGTTCCTTGAGTTCCATATTGAAGTGGCTAACACCCTCTTGGCCCAGCATCACAGTCAAGAAGACGATGCAGAATTTTCAGAAGTGTCAGAGGAAGAAGACGATTCAAAACAAGGGAAAAAACGTCCAGTGACTACAGTGCCCCATGTCTCAGTCCGCAGGAGGGCTAATGCACATCTTCCAGAAATGATCAGTCTGAAGAATGCAGCGCGCTGCAGAGCACCAGGCTGCACTGGGAGAACCTTAGTGCGTTGCGCGACCTGAAAGGTGTTCTTGTGTTTGCAAGCCGATCGCAACTGTTACACAGCCTTTCACACATAGTTGTTGTGTTCCTAAGGGAAAAGGGCATTCTTAGTTTTTTCTTGTTTTTTTTTTTTGCAAAATGCTTTGAATGTTTTATACTTTGTTATAGGCATATGATGTCTTCCTGAAACTGTTTGCAGCATTTCAAATGAGCCATACTGTAGCTGTGACTGTCCAAAAGGGGCATTTTTTGTTTTATTTTGTTTTTTACACTATGACGTTCAAAACATGTTAAAAGTATGTTTGTATGTGTTATTAATATGCAACAGTGACAATGCAAATGCTTCGAATGTTTTATATTTTGTTACAAACATATGATGTCTTACTGTAGCTGTGACTGTCCAAAAGGGGCAATATTGTTACTTAATTTTGTTTTTTGCACTGTGATTTTCAAAACATGTTCAAAAATGTTTATGTTTGTATGTGTTATTAATACATGCAAAAGCAGTCAGGAAAAAAAATGCTATGTTCAGGGTGGAAACAAAGAGTTTTCCACTCTATTACACAAAGGTGACTTTATTGTGTTTTAAGGAAATTCAGACTGAGTGTCCACATATGTGGACATCATTTTTCTCTAAAACTACACCATGTGAAAAGATGATGCTTAGTTTTTATACTTATCAGGGTCCAATAAGCTTCTTTCTTTTTCTACATTCAACCATGTTCCCTTTTTGCCAAAACCTAGCCATCTGTGCCTTCTTTGCCAAATCCGAGGCATGTGCTTTTTCTGATGTCCTGGCATTGATGTGATGTGCTTTTGTTGCCTAAACAAAACCACATGCTTTATTATAGCATAATCCCACCATGTGTTTTTTTGACATCCCAATGTTATTAGATGCACCCCTAAAACTCAGTGCCAATGTAGGAGGATACCTAGAGTGTAATATGTACATGTGAAAGTCCGCTGACAAAGCAGCAACATGTGATGACTTCGGATAAGAACTTGCATAGAACAAAGCATACCCTTGTTGACACACACACAAACTCTGAGAGAATGAAAGAGAGATCTAACACTTCACAACAAAATAACCCAGGGTCAAAAAGACAGGTACAAATCAATTTAAGAATTTGGTCCAATAATAAACTGATACAGACAAGTACTCCTAAACATTAAAGTGATGTCATTGAATGCAACTAAATCCCCTGGGAGGAGAGAGATCCGTTCATAGTGAAAGTAGCAGCAGATGCTGGAGATGAAGCTGGCAGATAATGACTAGTTTTCCAGGGCTTGATTGCAGCCATTCACATTCGACCGCTGAGGTCAAATCTCGGTCCTTGCTTTCAAAAAATACTGCAGCATTGATTTATTTATTTTTTATTCACTGAGTGAAAACTGGTTGGAGGGTTTGGATAGAGGACATCTATTGTCAGTCAAGCACAATATCCAGCATTTTATTGTTGAGCCGCCAGAATAACCTTTTTTTACCTCAAAAAGTCTTGAGCATGAAGTAGCATGTAAAGCACTCAAAACACAGAGTCTGATTCTCATCACGAGTTTACTGATCCGTGTTGAAACATTGGAAGAAATTTAGCCAGCTGACAGCAGAATGACAGGTATTATTTATGTACAAGGTAGATTGAGCAGTTTTAAATGACACACCTTGTTTGAAGGGGCAAATGCTATTGTGGGGTATAACAGCATTACTATCCTGTCCACTCAAATGTTGTAGCTTCAACAATAAAAGGTGTTCAGTGATCAGACTGCAGGCAATTGGAAACACGGGGTACATCTGACCACCATAAAAGACCAAAGTAGTATGTTGCATTAAGTCATCATTTTTCAAGGCCCGAGTCAGTCAAGTCTTGGCAAGTCTTGGCAAGTCCTAAATCAAGTACAAAGTCATGACAAACACACCTCGAGTCAAGATCAATGAGTCCTGCATAGAGACCATAGACTAAATGTAAAGATGGACAACATGACAGTTCACCCAAAATATAACTTTTCAATCTGGATCATCCCCTGGTGTCTGGCTGTTGTATGGGTCATAAAGCCCATCCCTCCATGTTAGTGAATGGGACAGATAGGCCAAACTAAAAACTCAAAATACACACCAAATAAAATTTTCCAAAAGATAATTCCTGTCACTGAAGATTATTCTTATTGCGCTAAGGTTTGTTCAAGTGATCAGATAAGTTTAGTTCTGATGAGTTATACAGTTCTACAAAAGGGGGTTTTCCACCGTGATTGACAGCTTTGATAGCCAATCCGTGTGCTCACATTCAATGGGGCTGCCATCGATTGGTCGAATGTTTTTTTTCACGGGGAACTTCCATAATGCAGAGATCTCTAACAACACAGACTCTGGCTCCAAATGACATAACCAGGACAAGATGGCAGCTGCATTATGCAGGGTATTTTAGCTTCACGAAAACATAGCGGGGGTAAGTGTGGGCATGTCTTCCATCTTGATATGCAGTGTACCTTGCAGACCAACATGTCCCACTTTGAGATGTACAAGTTCTAAGGCCAACAAGTCCCAAGAACGGAATGACACGTCCAAAAAGAAGGACCAACAAGTTACAAATCAAGTTGTAAGTCAAGACGTAGAAGTCAAGACCAACCAGTCAAGACCAACAAGTCCCAAATCAAGGCCGGCGCTAGTTCAGAAGGCATAGCAGGTCGTCCACTAGTTGGAGAGAAGGTTGGAGTTACGATCCCCAGTTCCTGCAGCATTGCTTCTGATGGCTGTGCCATCAGTGTGTAAGTGTTTGAATGTTTAAAAATGAGAAGGAGGTTGGACCTTGTATGGCACCTTCGGCCACCAGTGTGTGAATGTGTGTTTGAATAAGTGGATGTTAAAAGTAGTGTAAAAGCGGTCAAACAACTGTCCAAATCCATCCATTTACCAATCCAGTCTTTGTTGTTGTTAAGTCAACTCATGAGTAATCGGATTCATAATCTGTGTCATTTTCATGTGACGCAAGTCCGTATCACTGATAACTCTTATCAGAAAGCTTTTGTCAACAGTAGGAATGAAGTCTCAGAAAATCCAAGGCTGGATATTTTAAAGATTTGCAACAAGATGAGCTGAAACTGGAAGTACTTGCCATGCCAGTCTGCAACATTCTGAAATTTGACAGTTTACACAAATGCAATTACACAAGAGAGTGTAGCATAGGAACGACTCTCTGTACCTCAGTTCTAACATCTGGCTTTTCAGACCTTTATTTCATTTTATTCATTTATTTATTTGTTTGTTTGTCCTGAAGGTGCTGATCAGGCTTGCCAACTCTGTCAGCTCTGCTTATTAGGGGTTCCAGCCCAAAGAACTGAAATTCTATTGTGTTCGCTTTGTTGTCTTTTTTTTTCTTTTCTCTAGAAACATTTTCACACATTTTCATAAGATGGTACATTGTAGGCACACATTTTTACCAGTGACTGGAAGCGTTGTGTGCAAATGTTGCTCAAGAAATATGATGCTAGTTGGCCATATGGGGACGCTTTAATAAAGGCACAAAAATTAAACTTTTGAAAGACAACACCCATCACACTGCAAGTCAGATAGACTTAAAATATGACACAATGTGCTGTACAAAAAAACACAGAAGAAACATTAAGGTCCCAATGGTTAAATCTTCCACCATTTTGAATTATTTGAAAAGCACGTTTTTGTTACGCTGCTTGGTACCAAAAAGGGGGGGGGGGGGCGTTGAACCCACACTGGACAAAAACCCACACTGGACAAAAACTGGAAAATAAACAGATTTAATGATATGAATGGGGGGAGGTTGGGAGTGGAGTTGGGGGAAGGGAGCCAGGGAGCGTGCAGGCAGGTGAGGCTGGTGTGGCTGATGGTGGAGGTGAGAAGGGGAGAGACGTGAGCAGAGAGTGGAGTTGATCTGTGGTGGTTTGGATGTCGAATGGCTGAGCTTGAGGCGAAGGGCTGGGCGGCGAGGCACTGGAGCTTGACGAAGGTAGGCACTGAGGAGAGCACAAAAAGAGTCCGAATGAGCACAAAAAATCACAATCCAACAAAGCATGAAACACTAGAAAAGATCTCCAAAGAGACGGCCGATCTACCCCGGGTAAGGTGTGCAACAATCTGGCGCCAGTGAAGAGTGAAGCGGGAGCTTTTAAGCTGCAGGGGAGGTGATTGACAATGAGGCGCAGGTGAGGAAGAGTGAACCAAGCTTCAGCACCCAGAAGCCACGCCCAGCCCCTGCAACACAGGAGGACACACACAGAGAAACCACCAAGCATGCACAAAAAACAAAACCACAAGCACACACAAAGCTATAAGGCACCACAGTTTTTGAAATTCAATTTGTAAAATAAAATGCAGATGGTGGTAGAAAGGGTGGAGAGAGGTTGCACTGGGTGGACTCATGGTCTCTGTATCTCTGCAAGACTGCACTCATATTTTGGATATCCAGTATTCTGGAATCCTTTAGGATGGGCAGACTTTTACAAGGTACAAGATTAAAGGTAATGTTATTTTTCATTTTTCTTAAATGTAGTTTAAGATTAAATTAAATTTAAAGGTGATCCTTAATCCTGCTACATCTTTTGGCGTTGAAGGAGGAGTTGAGGAGTGTCACAGCCTGGGAAAAGATTTGAGGAGCCACTGGCTGCTGCATCTGCATGCGCTGTCGTCGTCATAGCGTCATCATAGCACCGTCATGGTTGGTTCTTGTTGAATTTGGACAGCAAAGGGATGATGATGCATTTCTGTTTATCTTATATCCTAAGTTCCTGAGAACAATCCCAGTTTGTTTGGGGTTTTTTTTGTTTGTTTTTCTTAAAATGTAGAATTTTAAATTTGAATTTAGATCTGTACGAACTCTTAAGAAGGTCTGGGTACACAGACCTGATCCAGGACTACTGTGTCTTCTGCTGCTTAAGCCAATTGCTCAATATAAGTGCAGTATTTAAGTCAGTAGCCTTTCCTGCAGCTGCTTTTCCACTTTTAACAGATATTTTTTTCAGAAATGTACAAAAAAGGTATCTGCTATGACAGATCTACTTAACTAAAGACTAGACTTGAAGCATAGAAATATGATTTAGATTGTGGTTATGCAAGTATTGCCTGAGTTTAACCTAAGGCATTATGCAGGCTGCACAAACAGATTAAACACAATTTTAAGACAGGCAGGTGATGAAATGTTTGCATTTGTCTGTCCCGTCTGCTGTTATTTTTCTCACCTTTTCATGCAGGTAACACATTTTATGGGTCACTCAGGGGTTGAGATTTCCAAATTTAAGACCATCATACTTCTCAGTGCTGTCGTGGGCCAGACGACCTGATGAGAAGTGCCTTCTAAAAAATGTTTTGGTTGTGCAAGAGGCACACTCCAAAACTTCAAATGTTTAAATGTATAGCTGCCATGTGATTGTGCCTTTCAGCCTCCTTCTCTTGTCGTTTACTTTGCTACAAAGAGAATCAATATCCAGGTTGATCAGTGTCTTGTAATTATAGTGAGGTAACACACTGATAAGGGGCCAGCCTGCTGCTTGTGCATTATCTGCCTCGATGCTAAATAAGACACACACACAAACACACACACACACACACACACACACACACACACACACACACACACACACACACAGCCATGTGTTCACATTCATGGTGACCTGCACTAACCCTTCAGGAGAAGTCACCACAGCACCCCCAATGGATGGTACAGGGGAACAGCAAATTAAAATCATACAGCAGAGTAGATTGGATTTCAAGAGAGAGAAGCTGTGAAGTGTAAGCCTCTTAGGGCCTTCAGGTCTTCACCTGGGACCTAGGTGTTGACATTCTGTTTTTGCAGGATTATTAATTGAATAGAAGTCTTTGAGAGAATCCAGAGCACATCTGAGCAAGATTGACGGAAAAGTATGTTGGACTGTACAGGTGTGACATTTTTGTAGACTTGATTATCTCAAACCATCACTCAGGGTACTGCGTGTGTCCAGAAGTGTTATTTTTTTTTATTTAGGCATTTAGGAAAATTTCTATTCTTTCTTAAAAACAAATTTTTCCAATCCCATGATTAGGCTTTTTCCAATCCAGTTTCTATGTTATAGGGGTTCAAGCCCATAGGGTTGAAACCCCATTGTTTTTGTGCTTTTTCGCAAATTCCCATCTAATGTTACATAGTAGACATGACATTTTCACCAGTAATTTGAAACTGTGTGCAAATGCTCAAGAAATATGAGGTCAGTTGGACAGAATGGGACACCTAAATTTAAGTCCAAAGATTTAGTTTTGGGAAGGTCACGTCTGTCAAATTGGCTTTATATTCAAAACATAGGTGCAGGTTCCTATGCTCTACAAAAAAACTGCAAGAACCATTAAAGTTTGCGACTAAAAATTTCCACCATTTTGACTTTTTTTGAAAAACATATTTTTGATATTTCATCCTAAATCGAACCTCCAATTTGTAGCACATTTTCTTTAAATCATTACTGGACAAAGCTCATTAAAAGTTATCAGAATCTTTTTGATACCTGATTGCTTTTTATGGATATTGACCAATAACCTTCAGAGTAGGTGTGGCTCAGCACATAAATAGACTTAGCTCCATAACTGTTGAGCATCATCACAAAACTGTTAAGGTTTGGTTTTGTGCTGTGTTTTTTCCTTGTTGCTCTGTTGTCTGTGTTTCTCTCTATCGCTCTCTGTCTTGCAGTGTTTGTGTATGGCAGGGGGTGTGGTTGGCTCTTCCCATTGTGGTTATTGAGACACACCTGTCTTTGTTCAGCTAATCAAGCTCTCCATTTAAGCTTGGTCTCAACTTCACTTCGATGCCAAATAATTCCATCTTGTATGTTAGTGCTTTGTGTGCGCTCTCAGTGCAATTGCTTCTAGAGTGTATTTTTGTGATCATGCGACTAATGCCAGTGTTTTTTTGTGCTTAGGTCTCAGCCTCAGTGTGTCTCAGCCATCGTCAGGCTTCCATCTCCTGTGTTAATTTGTGTGTTCACCATGTTGCCATCTCCAGTGAACACTAGGAAGCCAGCCAGCTCCCTGTCTCTGCCTGCCATCTTGCTTTTTGTTTTTTCCTGCATAAATGAACTCTGTTGCCATGTGGTACCTGAATCTGTCAATGCTTTGGGGTCTAACTATACGTCAACCGTCACAAAAACTTACATAAAAGTCCAAAGGGGGACAAGCGGCATACCCTTAAAGTTCATTTAAATGGGCCACTAGAATTTCTCCAGATTTGGTACATATGCTCTGGGGCCAAGTACTTATCCAGCTCTGAAGTCTCATATTGATTGGTTCATGCCGATGTGGCACAGTTAGAATTTTATACTACATTATACAGTGATCTGGAATAAGCTAGAGACAGGAAACTTGGCACCATAACTAGAACAGATGTTCTAAATATTATTTAAAATTGAATCTTTATTGACGGATGGTGGCGCTATAGCTGACAGCCAAACTCCTCCTTGAGACAGTCTAAGTGACTTTGTGCTACTTTGTGAAGGCTGAAACCCGCTCATTGCTGCTTGGGGCTTTCATTTTGGCAATTGAGCTCCCTTCTATTAACTGAGAAAGGCCTTGAACCCCCAAACTCCTGCTTGTGGCTATATATCCCTATCTGTATCTGATTTTCTAATTAAACTGAAACCAACATTCATTTCCAATTTGTGCATTATAAGGCCAAATAAAATGCACGACTAAGAAGGATAGTTTTTGTGAGAGAAAGAGTGAAGGTCAGGGAATAGTTTTGTCAAATAACATCATCACAGGGAGAGCAGCCAGCCTGGCTATCAATATCCATTACTGCTGAAATTCTATGGAGCGCATATGGTACCCTGCCAGGAGGACAGCAAACTATCAATTAAAAATGTCTACAAATCCCAAACACTTCACTGTGTTTTAGCTGTACTGACAAGATAACCACAAGGTTGTCTTCACGCGTTAGCCCAATAAAAAGCTAAAGGCAAGACTGTCAGACAAATGCAAGATTTTTTTCTTCATAATATCCTCATATGAAAGAGATGACTAAATGTCTCTGTCTCTGTCTTCCCTATCCAACATGCAAATCACTTAACAAGCAATCTGTCTTAAAGTGGGCCAACTATTAGAGACATGATCCATTTACTTTTATCTGGCGGTGATGGAGTGGAGCATTTGTTCCTCGCCTGGCTCCTTTCATATTGCTTCATTGGTGACACATAAACCTGGCATGCTCCTTAATGGGATCCCATCCATAATGTTGAATGAGGGGGACAGTCATTTCATGTGAGGAGATTAAAAATATGATCTCTAAAAAGGGCCCCTGCTGTCCAAGTTGACTCCCTGGGATCTAATAAAAAAGAAGGGATGGATCAGAAGGGCCTCCAGATGTGGAAGTCTCTGTCAGAAATTTGAATGTATGATGGTTGTGGCGGTTTGACCATTGTGACTGTGTGTGAGTGCTTGGGACTTTCTGTGTGTGTGCTGGAGTTGTCTTTTCCGTCTGTCTGTGTTGCAGGGGCTAGGCGTGGGGCTACAAGGGGCTACACGGCGTGCCATCCGTGTTCACGTTGTTCCCTGGCTTTCTTTCTCCCTATTCTGTCTCATCACATTTCCCTCATTAAAAGTTACACAGTTCAACTTTTCAATCTCTGTCCAAGTGTTTGCTCGTGGGTCCTGCCCCAGTCACGGTGCCCATGTCGTCACAGAATAATCCGGCCAACAATGGACTTAGCAAACCCGGACTCCATTAAGGACGTGCTCTCCAGCCAGGGAGCACTCATCGGACGCCATGAGGACATGCTACGCGTAGTCATGGAATCCCTGCAAAACCTCAACGGTCACATCTCCCGCATCTCTACTCAACTCGCTCAGGTGTCCAGTCAGGCTTCAGGTACCAGGGTTTCCAGCTCCATAAGAATTACCTCTGCTCCCGCTTCTCAGTCTCCCCTCTCCCACCCAGTAGAAGAACCTTTTGTTCCTCCCGAATATTATGCAGGGGATTTGGGCTCATGCAGTAGGTTCCTCCTTCAATGTACTCTTGTGTTTGACCAACAGCCTAATAGTTACCCATCTGAGCTCGTATAGCTTATGTAAGGAACTTGTTACAGGGTAAAGTGGCACAGTGGGCAACCGCGCTATGGGAAAGGGTTCTCCAGTTCTGTCTTCATTTTCAGATTTTTCTACTGAGCTTCGCAGGGTTTTTGACTACCCCATTCAGGGGCAGCAAGCCGCAAACTGTTTTTTTCGCTGCGCCAGGGCTCTAGTTCTGCTGCATCATTTTCTATTGATTTCCATATATTGGCAGCGGAGAGTTCTCCACTCACTCCCATAGTTTTGGGGTTGCTCTGGCTCCAGTCCCATAACCCACAGACTGACTGGAAAACCTCATCTATCACAGGCTGGAGTTTCCAGTGTCACTCCTCGTGTCTACTCTCCGCATCTCCGCCTCACACCCACTCCGTACCCCCTTCTGTTCCACCTGAGTTGTCCTCAGTGCCCCCTGAGTATCACCACCTCGCCACAGTCTTCAGCAAGCAACTAACTCTGTCCCTACCCCCTCATCGCCCGTATGGCTGTGCCATTGACCTTCTCCCTGGAGCCCCCCTTCCCACTAGCCGTCTTTTCAACCTGTCACGTCCAGAGAGAGGCAATGGAAAATTACATTCAGGACTCACATAGAGCAGGTCTCATATGCCCCTTCTCCTCTCCTTTGGGTGCTGGGTTCTTCTTTGTTAAAAAGAAGACTCCTCCCTCCGCCCATGCATAGACTGTCGAGGCCTCAACGACATCACTATTTAAAATAAATATCCTCTCCCCCTAACTGATCCCTCCTTTGAGCCCCTCTGCCACTTACAGATCTTCAGCAAGCTGGACCTCCGAAATGCCTATCACCTTCGCCAATTTATTATCTATCTATAGTAAAGTGGCAGCCCCCCTGACTCAACTCACCTCCAGTAAACAGTCGTACTCTTGGACTCCTGAAGCGGATCACGCCTTCTCTCAACTCAAGTCCCTGTTTACTAACGCCCCTGTCCTTGTCCATCCCAACCCATCCCTGCAATTTGTGGTGGAAGTGGACGCTTCTGACATGGGTGTGGGGGCAATCCTGTCCCAGAGAAATCCTTCTCAGGCAGAAAGAAATTACGATGTCAGCAACAGAGAACTGCTGGCGGTGGTGTTGGCTTTGCAGGAGTGGAGGCACTGGCTGGAGGGTTCTGAGCTCCCTTTTCTCTTCTGGACGGACCACAAGAATCTCGCTTACCTTCGATCCGCTAAGCGACTTAACCCCCATCAGGCCCACTGGTCTCTGTTTCTCAGTCGCTTCCAGTTCACTCTCTCCTACCACCCTGGATCCTGCATCACCAAACCGGACTCCCTCTCCAGGATTCACTCTCCCCTCTCTGACTCTGGCGAGTCAGATCCCATCATCCTGGCCTCCTGCGTCGTGGGTGCAGCTTACTGGGAGGTAAAGGAGGTTGTGAGACAGGCTCAGCGTGATCAACCGGACCCTGGTGAGGGTTCCCCTAACCTTCTCTTCATTCCTAAATCCACCCGCTTGCCTGTTCTCCAGTGGAGGCACTCATCCCAACTCACCTGTCATCCCGGAGCGAAAAGAACACTCCTGTCCCTGTGCCAGTGATTCTGGTGGCCGAGCATGGAGAAGGACACAAGGGAGTGTGTGGTGGCCTGCTCTGTCTGTGCTCAAGGAAAGGCCTCCCATTGTCCCCCGGCTGGTCTGCTGCGCCCTCTGCCGATCCCAAGCCGTCCTTGGTCCCACATCGCCATCAACTTCGTCACAGGTTTGCCTCCTTCTAAGGGTAACAAAGTGATTTTGACGATTGTTGATGTTGATCTCTAAATCTGTTTACTATGTACCTTTAAAGAAGTTACCTACGGCTCTAGATACTGCTAATATACCCGTTGAACATGTTTTCAAATTACATGGTTTGTCCTTGGACATTGTGTCGGACCGTGGTCCCCAGTTTGCATCACAGGTTTGGCGATCATTCTGCAAGTCAGTGGGCGCAGCGGCCAGCCTTTCTTCTGGATATCACCCCCAAACCAATGGCCAGACAGAATGGGCCAACCATGATCTAGAGGCGGTTCTGCGCTGCGTTGCTGCTCATCACCCTGTTTCCCGGAGCACCTTTCTACCATGGATCGAATACGCCCACAACTTCCTCACCTGCTCGGCCACAGGTATGTCACCTTTTATGGCGTGTCTTAGTTATCAACCTCCCTTATTCCCTGACCAGGGGGAGGCGGTGGTGGTTCCAGAGGTTGAGGATCACCTCCAGTGGATCAGGGGAGTCTGGCGGATGGTGCGAGCAGCCCTAAAGTGCACAGCAGACAGGAACAAAAGATTGGCGGATCTTCATCATCCCCTGCTCCGAGTATCGCTTAGGACAACAGGTCTGGCTCTCGTCTCGTGATCTTCCCCTACAAACGGAGTCACGTAAGCTCTCACCATGCTTTGTTGGCCCCTTTGAAATAGTGAAGATTGTTAATCCAGCCGCTGTAAAATTAAAGCTGCCCTCATCGATGAACATTCACCCTGTGATCCATGTATCCTGGGGTCTGTGCACTGGGCCCTTAACTCAATAAACCCCCATATCTTTTTTCCATCCATGTGAACAGTAAATTAAAGCTTTGCTTTTTTAAAAATGTAAACAATGTTTCAGTTTAGAATTTTAATGTGATAACAGTGGCACATATTGTCAGCCTGGTGTTAGTTTTTTAGTTTTTTTGCTTTTGTTTCTTTGTTTCTTTGTTTTTTAAAGTCAGAGAACAGAGTTTTGGTGAATTTTTGTTTACATGCTCCACTATCATATAATATGCTGTTCTATGACATCTACATGCAGATTGAGTCTTTCTTCA
This sequence comes from Plectropomus leopardus, assembly GCF_008729295.1. Lineage (NCBI taxonomy): Eukaryota > Metazoa > Chordata > Actinopteri > Perciformes > Serranidae > Plectropomus > Plectropomus leopardus. Next base: position 24,536,282 of record NC_056483.1, read on the forward strand.
TCACACCATTCATAATCTTTTTTTTTAAGTTTTTAGTGAGAGAATGCAGGAGGGCAGTACAAAGAAAAAAAAAGAAAAGAAAAAAACATACTGTACATCGGGTAGATGAAGACAGAAATGTAGACAAGACTAGACAAGATGGGACAAAACAGGACAAACAAAAATACAAAAAACAACAACAAAGACAAACAAACAAAGAAATGATCAGGCATGGTGGTGTTCTTACTGTTCTTAATATGCAAACCCATCATTTTACTGAGCTATCGGTGATTATTTTATTATTTATTATTATGTGTGTCAGTGGCTAAGAAAGATGAAAGAAAAGATGGACTGAGAAGATGATACAAAGAGGGAAATATAAGATAACAATAATGATTATATATATATAGGGAGGAGAGTGGAAGGAGAGCAGGCATCAGGGTGAGGCTGACCCGACTTGTACCGAGAGCTGTTCCTCTACCAAGCCTTCTTCTGGCTAATGTCCGCTCACAGGAGAATAAAGTGGATGTCATGTGATTGACGCTCAGCAATGGGAGATCAGAGACTGCACACATCCTCACAGAGACATGGTTTACCCCAAACATACCACAAACACAAAATTCAAAAAATACACAGGAATTATATGATGCCATCAGCAGCAACATGCTCAAACAACCAGATGGAATTTTCATAGGAGCTGGTGATTTTAATAATCTCATCCTTCAACTCCAAAGATGTAGCAAATTTTAGTTTTGTTTCTTAAACTTTGAAAACTTAAAAAATGACTAATAAATCTACCTTCTACCTTCTAAGGTTTATTAGAAATAATTACCTTCAATTATAAGTCACTTATTTTATTATTAATATTTAGGACTTTGATGATTTGGATTCAGCTAAGCTCTGTTAGTTTTCTTGAATCGTTTGAATCGAGCTTCACATCTTAGGAGGTTCAGACTCAACACATTGAAAAGTTACACCTTGTTATTCATGGGCATTTTGTTGAAATTGATGTGCTATCTGTGTTTAATCAGCCAATGCACTGACTGTACAGATGTTAACTGTAGCTCACTAGTTACATACACCATCTGTGTGTCTCTGTATAACAGACTGAAGCCCCAGTGGGACAGTGGAGGTTATTTTTGCTGTTGTATACAGAACTGAGTTACCTGTTTGAGTCACATGATTGATCAGTGACCATGTGATCACAAACACCTTACATAAACAGCTTGGTAATGTGATAATTTTCCTACTTACATACTGTAACCACATGGATTTTGAGCTGCACGTTCATGAAATCCATGAATAGTAAGTGGTAAATGGACTGTACTTGTTTAGTAGTATACTTGTATTGAATTTCTAGTCTTATTGAACACTTAAAGTGCCTTCACACACTACATTATCACATTCACCCATTCACACACTGGTGGCCGAGTCTACCATACAAGGTGCCACCTGCCACATCCACCACTCACTCTGACGCAGCATCTGGAGCAATTCGGCAGTTGCCCAAGGATACTTTGACATGTTGTCCGAAGGAGCAGGGGATCGAACCGCTGACCCTCCGATGAGAGGACAACCCACTCTACCTCTGAGACACAGCCGCCCCACACAACCTGCTTCATGAACACATCATGAACCTGGTCCTCCATCTCCACTGCAGCAAAACCATATTGTCCTCCACATAATGGCAGCAGCTGCCCTTCATCATGCCCTCTGTTGATGTTACATTTACATTTTAATGCTTTAGCTGACACTCTCTCAACAGTGACCTGCAACATATTACATACATACCTACACTTTACTATAATTCCTTCATCAACAGCTAATCTGCAATAAAGAAGCAGTTTTCTGTACTGACTTCTGAAATCTTTTCCCACATTGCATCATTGTAATCATACATTAATCCCACTCTGCAATAGAAATGGTGCCTACATTGGTGTCTTGCTTATTGTGATGTTCCTGGAGTGTCTTCAAATGCTTCACATCCCTGAAATATGTACAACCTAAGGTAAAATGTGATGTAGGTCTTTCAAACAAAATAATTGATTGAAGTATTGAAATTGTGTCTTTAAGAAAAAGCAAAGAATCAGACATGCTTTTCATCAGATTTTACTGAATAAAAACACAACACATACTGATCCAAAAGATCTTTAAATGTAAAAACATGAAGTAAATATTTTGTGACAACCCATAAGTTATTTGATCTATGTTCATTATTAAGTGTTTGCAAAATGCTCATTTTTATGAGCAGAGTGCAAAGGCATTGTGATGGATTCATGACTCATTCCTAATGAATCTCCAGCAGCTTTTTGCACCACAGATTACACAGCCCAATGACATCGTTGCAAGCATACAGCATGATAATACAGAGAACGGAAGCCTCAGCTTTCTACAGCAAAAAGAATGAATACTCTAGCAGTTATGGTTTTTATTTTAGATCTATGTATACAGGATTATGCAAACTGTGATTCCCTAGTAATGAAGCACCAGGTTTTAAAAGCATCTGTGTCTTTCTGCAGCAGAGACAGCCTAGTTTTTTTTTGTTTTTTTTTCGTTCTAAAAACATCATCTTTCCAGTATTGAAATACTTCTTTCAAGGTTCCTTGTTTTTGACCATATGGAGGACTGTTTTTTGTAAGTGGCTTCTTGTTTTGTTTGTAGCTTCCTGCTTGCACTGGAAGGATGCAGTGTCCATGTTTTATTTCTACATTTTGTTTTTCTTGGTTGTAAAACCAAATATCCTCTCAATCAAAGTGTAAAATCAGAATGCTCGCCAGGATTGTGGGACAGTAATAAATCAAGCTTTGACCGAGAATAGCCCTGGGTGTTGTTTCAGTCCTCTGACAGCTTTGTTTGGGCAAAGGTGTCACTTATCCATTTCCACTTTTGTTTGGGGAGTGGTGCTGGTTATCCATTCCCACCTTTGCTTGAGAAATGGTGTCAGTTATCTATTTTCAATTTTGATCCTTCTGCTGCGCTCAGGCCAGTGAGGAAATGATTTCACAATGTGTGAAACAGCTGAAACTGAAGCCTTCAATTTGAGCCCACTAATGACAAAATGATCTGCCTCCCCAAAGATATCCTCTACTCAGAAAACATGGCTTTACTCAGTTAAAGGGGCCCAAAAAATGTCCAACTAAAGCCCATCACTGGCAGAAAGCCTTTGTTTGAGAGACAAATCCAAAGACTGCAGCAGTGGTATATTATTATCAGTCAGGTTCAAAACAAGGCAAGCTGGGACAAAAAATTAAAACTCAAGCTCTTCTATGTTATGCACCTAATGAAAGTGAAATCAAAAAAGTCAGTTCCTTGAAATATGGTTGTGATAGAAATTAAAATTTGTCACTTAAAAAGAAAACTTTTTCACTCTGACTCTGTTTTAGAAGCGAGCCTTGACCCCGACTACTGCTTTGAATTACAGTTTTAAAATACTTTTAAACTGTTCAACACATTCCAGACAAGATTCGCTTTTCAGTGCATTTATTCTTTTTCCACCCTAACTCTTTTTGTCAGCCTTTCACAGAAACAGTCAAAGAGACAAAAGGAGCTTTTGACGGGGAAGGGCAGTGTGTCACTGTGTTCTTTCAGACTGTGTTTCGTTCCAAAACATAGAGGCAAAATAAAATCTAAGCAGGCAATGCTTGTGCATAACCTCTCGGCACCAAATCAGTGAGGAGAATAGGCTTCATAATTCAGCATTCATTCTCTACTCCCATTACTAGTTGTGCTCCTTTTAAAAGTAGCATTCTTTCTTTTCTTTTTTTTTTTTTTTTTTTGTTATTTTCCCAATGGCACCCAACATTTTGAAGATTTTAAAATATTAAAGCCATGACAATTTATATAAAAAAAACACTTGATGATGTCTGACAGCATAGATCAGTGCTATTCAACTAATGGCCTGCAGACACACAAACCATTTTCTAATTCCCAATGCAAATGAAGTTATTCACACTGGGAATTGTTTTTGTTCTTTTAGTATACATATGGTGCCAGAGCGCATAAAACAGCATCAAAATAGAGCTTGTTAATCAAAAAAAGTGCCAATTTAGGATCCCCCTGACAGAGGTCCTAGCTTAGGCCCCCAATGTCCATCCTTAGCTTATATCCTGAAATCCTAGAAATGTCCAACAATAATAAAAATGACCTAACATGCAAGAAATGTCCAAAAATCCTAATCCAAAAAGCCTAAAATCCTAGATACAGCCCAAAATCCTAGAAACATCCTAAAATTCTAGAAATCTACTTAACTACTAGAAACATCCTGAAGTCCTAGAAAAGTCCAACAATCCTAGAAATATCCCAAAATGCGAGAATGTTCTAAAATCCTAGAAATGTCCTTAATTCCTAGATGATCTAAATCTAACAAATCTTCTTCAACACGAGGAACATGGTCACTTCTGGCTCCAAAAACCTTCAGACATGAGCCCACAAACCAGTGGGTGATGTCATAGCAGTATGTCCATTATTTTATACATTTCCTGGCTAGAGTACACCATATAAGAGTTACTGGCCTGGCTGTAGATGTTTAATTTTGTTAATCTATGCCACTATGAAAAGGGCTTTTGTGCCTTGATGAAGCAGTGTGTCTTAAATTTGTTGTGGACTCCCATTTTTTGTGGACATTGATAGCCTTTTTTTAGTGGACATTGATAGCCTACCAACATCTCACACCATTTAAGTAGTCACAACAGTACACATGTGATTATGGAAGCGCATGTAGTTGCAGCAGCCTGCAGCTCCAGCAGCCTGTAGCTCTTCAAATCCTTGCTACTTTTTTGCTATATTTTTCTATATTTTTTCTAATGTTTTGTCTCCATGGCCCCCTCTGCTGAAGCATGACTTTTCTACAATAGAGAAGCACTTATCAACATCGGGAAAAATTGTATGGAGTTTAGACTGAATGCAGCAGACCGCGAGAGGATCACCACCAATGGCATACGCTGAGCGTCCAGTCAGACTAGAGGGGAGAAATGAAACTGAGGGGAGAAATGAAACTGAAAGCGCCAGATGAAGAGAGGGAGGAGAGCCGACATCAGGGTGAGGCTGACGTGACTTAGACTGAGAGCTGTTCCTCTGCCAAGCCTTCTTCTGGCTAATGTCCAAGAGAATAAAATGTATGAAAATGTGATTGACTCACTTAGCAACGGGAAATCAGAGAATGCTCTGCATATGTCTTCACAGAGACATTAGCTGTCCCCTCATTCACTCAATCACTATTCACTACATAGTGTGTAATAAATAGTGCACTATATAGGGAATAACAAAACTAGATTTCTTACACTATGTTGGAATTGTTTCCCCCGGAAATACGCAAAATCAATGCATTGTGGTAGACGAGTGTTGAATGTAGGGTACATTGTATGTACACTCAAATTTGCTGTGCATTGTGGGCGTTTTAGTGTCCTATATAGTGGATGAAATTAACAGCAGAGAATTCGGACACTACCAAAAATGGCAAACACACTATATAGTGCACTATTTCTGTGATAGGGGATGGTTTCGGACACAGCTATTGACCCCTAACATCCCGGATCAAGCTATTGCACTGGATGGGCGGACCTTGTTGGGAGCCATAAGGACACAAGACTGATGCAAATTCAAAAAATGCACTGCAGGAATTGAATGATGCCACCAGCAGCAACATGGCCAAAGAACCAGATGAAATTTTCATAGGAGCTGATGATTTTAATCAACTCATCCTTCAACTCCAAAGATGTAGCAGGATCAAGGACAAATTTTATTTTTATTTTTTAAACTTTGTTAAAAAAGTGACTTTTTTGGCCATACACACTTATAACAGTGAAGATGTGCTTCAATTTTAATCAGTACGGTTGTCTCTGGGCAGTGTAGCCACTGTGATCTGAGGTGTTAAGACTTTTTCAGGTTGTCATTTTTAATTTTAACTATATATATATATATATATATATATAAATTGGGCTAAGCAAAGAATATTATGCATACTATACTATGTTGTTTTTATGCCGTTTTGGACGACAAACTATACTATGAATTTTTTTATGCCATTTTGAATGACATAATTTGACATACACATAATTTAAAGACATTTTCAAAAAAAAAAAAGAGTGCACTTTTACGTATGTTACCTTAATGCTACAGTGTACTGTAATTGATGGAGTTAAACCATGCGGGAAAGGCCCTGAAAAAAGACTTCACATAGCCTCCAGAAAGTCAGAATTCAACATAAACAGTTAGAGGGTTACAATAGTGGGGGAAAAAAAGTGTGTATGTTAATGTGAATCAGCATGTGAACCAAACTGAGCACTGCACTTTGCAGGTATAAAACTAACCTGTCATCACATACTGTATCGCTATTCACTTCTGATACTTTAATTGTACTGATTAATTCTGTTGGTGGTCTCATTTTATATGATAGTGTGCAGGGTATATTTTTCTGTATTTCATGTTGAAAGCTCTTTATCAGCCTCAGGGAGTTAAAAACTGCAGCATTTCATCCAGCAGAGAGTTTTCTGTAAATGATGCACCTGACCTGGGCGGGATCCGTCCTGACTTGGACAACAATTAGGCCATCGCTCCAGGCCTACAGCACAACCCATTCTCAGTCTCACTGCAATGTCTATTCCTTGTCTTGTCTGTACCTGTGTGTGTGTGTGTGTGTGTGTGTGTACAAATGCATGTGATTGCACTTTTTCACGCCCTCTGCATGCGGGTAAATCTGTTAGGTGCAATCAATACACTGAAACTCAACTATCATTGCTGGAGCTTCTAGTCAGCACTTAGGGGAGAGAGGGCTGAGGGCTATGCTGTTTAAGTACCACTAAACCTCACGATCTGTGTGTGTGTGTGTGTGTGTGTGTGTGTGTGTGTGTGTGTGTGTGTGTGTGTGTGCGTGTGTGTGCGTGCGTGTGCGTGCGTGCAGGGTGGTGGCGGTACTGTGAGACCAAGCATTGTGCATTGTTTGGATAAAAACTCTTGAAAACTGGTTTTGAATCATCCTTGCCATCCTTAATATTATCCATTCACTTCAAGTTGTTTGCTCAATAGACCTTGTATATACACAAACATATATTAGATAAAAAGACAGACAGACAGAGAAACTAAATTAATCCTGGTGGGAGATTTCACTGCTACAGCAGCTTCAAACAAAAAGACAAAATGCATTGCTTTATTTACCATGTCTTTGAAAGAAGTGAATCGCATAAAACAATGCAAGAGAGCACAGCAGTCAGACTCTTGCTCATATGAGCAAGAGTCTGACTGGCAAATAAAAACAATAATCAATGTGGTATGAAATGTCACACAACTTTCTAATAATATGAGGAAAGATGACCAGAACATGACTGGGAAGTTAGCTTTAAAAAGAGAGAGAGATAATTATTAGAAAATGATCAAATAATGGGAAGAATATCAAGAAAGCTATATCTAAAATTATTAGAATCATTGTTTAAAATCATTTTACAGATAAAAAATACATTATTATTCATTAATTCATTCATTGCCCGTAACCGACAGGTCGCCAGACTACCACAGGGCTACTATTATTATTATTATTATTATTATTATTATTATTATTATTATTATTATTATTATCATTGCTGTAGTTGTTGTTGAGCCTTAAGCCTTGATGAGAAAGGCTTTCATTATTATCTCGCTAAAACAATATATGCTCATTCTTATTCAAACCTTACAGTTATCATCAGTCTCTCTTCAAAATTAGAATATTTTATATTTGTATATCCCCATGTCAACAATATTACCTGGATATAAATGTGAAGCAGCCTAGCAGAACTCTCCCTGGTGAAATACAGGCTCCAAATTAAGAATCAAGTGAGAGAAGTCAGCAGAAAGAATATAATTTTTCCTCCAAAAGCACCTGCATCTTGTTTTTTAGTTGACATCAAACATGCAAGAGTGTCAGCTACCTTTAAGGAGAGTCGGAGAGCAGCAGCCAGCTGCCACAGGCTTCCCTGTGCAGATAGACGCAGCTCTCTGCTGCTGCCGCTGCCTGCCCTCCACAGATAACTCTGTTGTCAGCATGCTGTAACAGTCAGTGTGTGTGTGTGTGTGTGTGTGTGCGTGTGTGTGTGTGTGTGTGTGTGTGTGTGTGTTTGTGTGTGAGAAGGAGAGAATGGCTGTGTATATTTAAATGAGGCCAGTCACTGTCGCCTGCCTCTGATGAATATGACACAGACTGATTGATTCAACATTAAATAAAATATAAAGTCCTTTTATATCATCACTATGCTTGATTTCGAATGTTTGATAACATCCCCCTCCATCTTACACCAGTCCTGCTGTTGATCTTAGACACTACAATCATAAAGTCAGTCATTGCTATCACATCCATTAGCCGCTACAGCAGGAACAAAGACGCATTTCTTGGTGTAACTTAGTGCACACTGATGGGCTGGGTGTGTTCATCCTGATGTAGGGGTGTTAGGCCCCATTCTAAAAGACAACAACCCTATGTAAACAAACACAGCCCAAAATTTTGAAAAATGTTTCTCCGCATTTCTCTGCTTATGAAGTCCAGCTTAAAAGATGGCTTTTAGGGGTGCCGGGTGGCTTAATGTATAGAGCAGGCACCCCATGTATAGAGGCTGTGTCCTCGCTCCAACGGCCGTGGGTTTGATTCCGGCCTCAGTCCTTTGCTGCATGTCGGCCCTTCTCTCTCCCCCTTTCACACTTGTGCTGTTGAATCGAAAGGCAAAAACACCCCCCCAAAAAAACAAAAAACATGGCTTTTGGCATCAAGGTCTTAGGTTGAGTACTGCACAAGTGCCTGTATTTGCAACACATTATCTTTCCAAGTTGTCACATATTGCTGCTTTGCGGTGGATTTCCATGTCTACATATTACGCTAGGTATCCTTCTGCATCAGCTGCTGACACTGAGGAGCACCATTACTATGAAGTTAACCAAAGCACACGAGGGGACTAAGCCACATGTGGTTATGTACAGACAACATAAGCACATGGCGACCAACATCAACAAATGCACAGGCTGGCATGAAGGTTAGGAAAGGCAACAAGGGCACAGATGGTATGAACAAATTAAGACAAAAGAGAATCATATAAGGTGCAGAAAAAAACTAAACAGAACATCATATTCAGTCGGGAAGCAAAAAAAAAGCAATCCTGCATGAAAGGATGGGGTTTGTTGGATCCATCCACTGGCCCTCTCACCCACCAAATAGAGACCTTCATGCTAATTATTGTCATTAAAACAAACTGTATAGTACAGTTTCTCGTCCAAAATACCATGAAAAATTTCATAGTATAGTATGTTTCCCATAAAGTAAAGTGTAGTATGTTGTCCAAGAAACATAAAAAAAAGAAATAGTATAGTATGTTGTCCAAAATCATAAAAAAATGACATAGTAAAGTTTGTTGTTCAAAAATCATAAAAAACGACATGGCATAGTATGTCAGCCAAAAATAATTTTAAAAAATGACATAGAATTGTATGAGATACAGTTATCATAAAAAAACACATAGTGTAGTATGTCCTCCAAAACTAAAAAAAAAATAATAAAGTATAGAATGTTGTCAAAAAATCATTAAAAAAGTCATAGTGTAGTTTGTCGTCCAAAAATCACAAAACAGTCGTAAAGTATGTCATCCACAAATCATAAAAAAACATGGTATAGTATGTTGTCCATAATTCATAGAAAACTACCTAGTATAGTATGTCATCCAATAATCATACAAAACAACATAGTACAGTATGTCCTCCAGAAATCATGAAAAATGACATAGAAAATCATATAGAAAATTAATAGTGTAGTGTGTCATCCAAAAACAACCAAAAAGAACATATGTTGTACAAAATTCATTAAAACAGCATTGTATATTATGTGATCTAAAAATCATAATTAAGCCACATATTATAGTATTTCCCCCACAATCATAAAAAAAAAACACACACACGATAGCGTATGTTATAAATAGTATGTTGTCAAAAAAATCATAAAATATGTCATAGTATAATATGTTGTCCAAAAATCCCAAAACACTCATAGTAAAGAATGTTATAGAAAAATAATAAAAAATGACATTGTAAAGTATGTTGTCCAAAATTCATATAAAACTACCTAGTATAGTATGTCGTCCAATAACCATAAAACATGACATAGTACAGTGTGTCCTCCTAAAACAATAAAAAAAATAGTATGTTATGTTATTCTAAAATCATTAAAAACGACATAGTATAGCATGTCATGCAAAAATAATAAAAAATTACATAGTATAGTATGTCATTGAAAAATCATAAAAGTTCACATAGTACAGTAAGTCGTCTTAAAACAGTACAAAATGACATAATACCCTATGTCGTCCAAAAATCAACGTAGTATAGTATGTTCTTTAAAAATCATAAAAAACGTCAGGTATTAAGTCATCAGAAAACAACGAAACAAAAAAACCCAGAAAAAAAACGACACAGTATTGTATGTTGTCCAAAAATCATGAAAAAACGACATAGTATAATATTTCATCCAAAAATCATATAAAGTGACATAGAATAGTTTGTTGTCCAAAAATAATAAAAAACGACATTGTATAGTATGTTGCCGAAAAATAATAAAAAGTGTAATTGTACAGAATGTTGTCCAAAAGTATAGTATGTTTTCCAAAATCATAAACATCCATCCAAAGATCATACAAAAAGACATAGTATAATATGTCATCTAAAAATCATTAAAAAAACATCATAATATAGTAAATTGTCAGAAAATTTTAAAAATCGACACAGTATAGTATGTCGTCCAAAATCATAAAAAATGACATAGTATAGAATGTCCTCAAAACATCATAAAAGATGTCACAGTATATTAAGTCATCTTAAAAAATAAAAAAAGCAACAAAGTACACTATGTTGTCAAAAATCATTAAAAATATAATAGTATAGTATGTCTCAGAAAAATCATTAAAAAACTACATAGTATAGAATGTCATCCAAATAATTAAAAAAAAAAAAACGAATAGTATAATAAGTTGTCAGAAAATCATAAAAACACACATAGTATAATTTATCCTCCAAAAAATGTACGTTGATGTCCAAAAAGCATAAAAAATGAGAAAAGTATAGTATAAACTCCAAAAAATCTTAAAAAAAACAAAAATATAGCATGCTGTCCAATAATCATAAAAATGAGTATAGTGTGTCCAGAAATCATCAAACATGTCAAACTATAGTTTGTTGTCTAAAAAGTATAAATAAACCCCCATATTATAGTCTGTAATCAAAAAATCTTAAAAAAAACAGGATGGCATACTATGATTTCCAAAAACCTTGAAGACCACAGTATAGTACGTCATCCAAAAATCTTAAACAAATGTCATTGTATAGTATGTCAAAAAATCCTAGAAAACTACAGTGTATCATTTCATCCAAAATAAAAGAATCAGCAAAGGTCATATTATATTATGTAACCGAAAAATCCTTTACATCCAAATATATCATAATAAAGTTTATTGTCCAACTATTTTTTTTTTTTTTAAATGGCATGTTTTCATCATCATAATACAGTAATTCATCCAAAAAACCATCATGTAAAAAAAATCATATAAAAAAACATATAATAGTATATCCTCCAAAAATCATGAAAAATACCATAGTATAGTATGCCATTGAATAATTTAAGAAAAAAACATATTATTGTATCATTAAAAAATGCCACAGGAGAATATGTTGTTCAAAAATAACAAAATAAAAAAACAACTTCATAGTAACCTTATAAGTACAGCACATTGTCCAAAATTGTAAGAAGAAATAAAAGTAGAGTTTTCTATGAGAAACTATGCTATGGCATTTTTTTTTTTAAAGTTGTTTCGACAACAATGTGCAATATGACGTTTTGTTTTGATTTTTGGGCACCATACTATACTATCATGATTATTATAATTTTTTAAAGACATTCTATACTATGAAGATTTTTATGATTTTTTGACGACATACTATACTATACATACATACATATATATATACTATGACACTTTTCACAATTTTTGAATGACCTGTTTCATGCTTAATATTATTCTATGACCTCTTCTATGATTTTCAGAAGACATACCAAACTATGACATTTTTTTATGATTTTTGGAACACAAAGTAAACTATGACCTTTTTATACTATATTATGACTTGTAATGATTTTTGGATGACATATAATAATATGACATTTTCTGTTATTTTTGGATGACCCAGTATACTGTGAAGTTTTTTGTGATTTTTGGAAAACATTGTAAACTATGACTTTTTATGCTTTTTGGATGACATATTTTATTTTGATCTTTTCTGTTAAGTTTTAATGACATACGTAGCATATTATGACATTTTATGTATGATTTTTGGAAACCATATTCTTCTATGATGTTTGCTCCTGATTTTTTGACAAAAAAGTAAATATGACGTTTAATGATTTGCCATACTATACCCATACATACAATTTGATGACATACTACAGTATGATTTTTTTTTTTTTTTTTTTGTTTTAATGATTTTTGGACACCTGTAATTTTATTTTTTGGAGGACATACTCTACTATAAAAATGTTTTAATTCATTCTAGATGACATACTAAATTATGAGATTTTCTTTCATTTTTGGATTACATAGTATACTATGATGTTTTGTTTTTGAATGACATGCTATAATATGACTGTTTTTATGATTTTTGGACCACATACTACACTGTGACGGGTTTTTTTGTTTTGTTTTGTTTTTTGTTTGGTTGGGGTTTCTTTAGAGGATTTTACTATATTATTATATTTTTTTTTAATGATTTTTAGACAACATACTATACTATGACAGTTTTTATGATTTTTTTGATGACATATACTATACAATGACATTCTTCATGATTCATGATGACAGAGTAAGATATGACATTTTTCAGGATTTTTGGATGGTATACTAGACTATGATGATTTTTTTTATTTTTATTTTTGGATGACATAATCTTCTCTGACATATTTTATGATTTTTGGACAATAGAGTATACTGTGACATTTTTCAGGATTTTAGGATGACTTACTATACTATCACATTTTTTATGATTTTTGGATGATAAACTGCTATGACTTCAATGAAAAAAAAAAAAATGTCACCTACAAATTTGTGTTGTCATGAGTAGTGTTTTCAACCTGATGTGGTCCAGCTGCATATCATGCAGACTTCACATTCTGTCCAGCTGCATTCTCAGCTGACACTGACTGTCTGGCAGTGTATAACAACACTGCAACCTATTATTATAGTTGAGTTATTAACTGACAATGTCCAGCAGCTTTTCAGGCTGCAACGTATGGTGGCTTTTGGCTTTTAGTTTGCTTGGCCTGATGTTCCTTTATTGCACTTAAATGAATTTCAGTTGTTTATAAATTTTATTCTGAAATAAAATATATAACTGTATACTATTCAATAAATGAAAAAGGACCAGGTACTGCCCCACTTAGTACTAGCCGACTGTGTTTTCTGTTTTCAGATGATGGAGATTCTGTTTGGTTGAAGAGTACTGAAAACTGGCTGACTTTCTCTTGATTCCTCCTCCAATGCCTTCTTTTCCTCTCCATTCTCCTGGCGGCAGTGGAGTGGAGCTTTGTGTAGCTTTTAGCCCACAAGTTCAAGGCCAAACCACTCTGCAGCGAGAGGTTCTGATGGAGGATAGAAAGAGAGGAGCAGAGACTGGCAGTCACAGAAATACTAATGTCTGGCTGTGTGTCATTAAAAAGGATGGATCTTTTGTCCCGCCATCACTCCACATAGCTGCTTCTCATACATCCACAGATCCAAGTTGATGTGATTGGTGGACACAGCAAGTATATGTCCAATAAACCCATTAACCTGCATGATTTACCATCAAGACTTTTTATATGTATATGATCACTTGCACCCCAGTGACAGGAGGCGAGGATATGGAGTTTTTTTTTTAAGTGCACAGCATAATGTAGCTCATACTGTAAATGTAAATAAAAGTTTCAGTAGAGTGAGGGATAATTAGAAACCCTCTTCCAAAATGTAACACCCAGCTGTCTCCCACAAATCCCACGAAAATACTCAAACCAACACTATGTCAGTCCATCTCGTAATACTTTCTGACGTCCCCACTCTGTCTGCCTGAGGCTCTTATTGAAGATGTCAAAGAAAATAATGCATTTGTTGGGGACTATTCTCCACAGTGAATCAATCTACACGTGGTTCTGTACTGAGGATTTAAGGCAGCAGGTTGGTGTATGTGAGATCAGTCAGTCCATTCTCATTTCAAGGTTGTCAAATACTGCTACGTTTGCAGTGTTTTTGCCATAAGATCCTGACGCAAACAGGCACCTTCTGTGTCCACATGATACACCGCTGGATAGAACTGTTTTATCTTACTATTTACTGTTAATAACTTTATTGTTGTCTTTGTTTTATATATGTATATATAAAACAAAGACAACAATAAAGTTATTAACAGTAAATAGTAAGATAAAACTGAATTCACAGGATTATGGGAGCCTTCTTTAAAAGATATACTTTGCTTTGGCAAGTATTATTTCTGTAATATTTATTATCACAAAAAATGTTGATATATTGCAAGCAATAAAGTTTACATACCCATTTTTAAAGATACAAATGAAGTTTTAGTGAAAAAGAAGCACTCTATAGGTGAGAGAACCAGGATAAACCAGTTTGACTGCAGTATATGGATGTCCCCCCTTTGATAGGCAGACGTCGCTCAAGGCTTCAGGTCCCCTCTTGGCAATTTCTTTAAAAAATTGTAAAAATCACATTTGCAGTAATATTGTGAAAGAAGACCTCAAAAGTAAATTTTCAATTCTAGTTTTGTATTTTTAAAATGACTGCTAATAAAGGTTCCCTCTTGGATAGTACACTTAGATAGTCCCCTATTATTCATGTTCGCATGTATGTGTGTGTGTGTGTGTGTGTGTGTATTGCTCTGCCAGCCACTGTGGAGTGGAGAATCTGCTGATTGCTGATCAGTGTTAAGCTAATGCTAGCCTACAGCATCACCCTGTCTTTAAAGCTGAATGGGGCCACTGCTGATTGTAATGGAGGAGTCCAGCTCTCAGCACACTGTTGGCATAAGTGGATCACAGCTGATTGCTTTTCAGCACGAGAGTAACAGTTTACTGGAGAGAGAGGAGGGGAGAGATAGTTAGTCTAAATAATGGTTGATGTAGATTAAGCCATTAAACAGTGGCTCCACAGTCTGGATGAAAACCCGACTGGGCTCAGCTGGCCTGGATAATACTGTTTTCCAAAACAGACTGCATGTATATAGATGCATGAGATGTTGTATTATTACAGAGAAGGTAGGACATTAACAAGCATTTGGCCTGGCACTACTGCATCGTGGAATTTAAAGCAGCAGTCCTATACCATCAGGTCCTAAGTCTAAATCTAAGTAAAGCTATCTTCACATTACCTGAGCACATGCTGAATTTAATACATCACTGACAAACACTTACATATTTCCTCATTTCTGACAGAGTTAAAATGAAGACTATGTCTTTGGTTTCACAGAGAGCAGATCCATCCTTATCCAAAGTCATCACACATATTATGTACTAGGTATCCTCCTGCATCTGTTATTTACATTCCAGGGTGCTGTTACTGTTATGTCAGCACAAGCACATGGAGGGATCACAGTGGGTTGCATGTGGTTATGCAGAGGCAACAAAAGCACATGGCAACCAACCAACATCGGCAAACACTATTATTACGCTATTGACTGCTGCCTGCAGACAGTGACAGCTGTAGATACAGTATTAAACAATAACTGTATAACAAAATGATGACAGCAGCACTGGGAGTTGGATTGACAATGTGAGGCAGTGGCCCCTGATCTCTGATGATACTTAATATGGATGGCAATTTTAACATTATACAAATTTACATATTTCATATAATTATGTGATGAAAGTGCTTTAATGTAACGTTATTAAAGTTACTGGACAGATCACTTACTCTGGTGAAAATTAAAAATATTAATAAAATAATAAAACATATTTTTTTTTAGGTTATTTTATTTTATTTTTTATTTAAGGGTAAGATTATGTCCCTGATATGTGAGGAGAAACACAATGATGTTATTAGGAACAAACTCCTTTATGCTACTTATATTGATCCACTTCTTGCGAACATCTCGGTCCTCTGCATGCCCAAGGAATCTGTACACACTGTGTGGTTTTAGAAAGGGGCACTCTTCATTAAGGAAAGGTGTGTGCATTTCGAATTCAGTTTTTTATTTTCAAAGATGAAGTTTGCCACTACTGTTGGAGCAGCCAAGAACTGCATGCACATGTTCTCCCCTAACTCCTCAAAAGTCACATCACACAGAAAGTAAAGGTAAGCGAAGAAAACTGTACACTTTTCAGTACAGCTTGCATTAAGGTACGCGCAGGAGGGAGATGCCACTGCAGTAATGGCAATTTGTTTACTTCCAGTACTTTCCTGGATTTGTGTATAGGGACTGTCATGTTCCCTATATTACCCTGTTACCTGCATCTTTTTAACTTGATGCCATCTGGTTGCATATCGTGCAGACACAATGAAGTTTAATTTTCAAGTGACGCTGCCTGTCCACGTATTATGCTAATGCAAACAGTTGTGACCATCCCAGTTCTCAGCTGATGACTTTAGCATATCATGTGAACACAGAAGGTGGCGTTTGGCGTGGGATCTTACACTGAATGCATTGCAAAAGCAGCGCTATCTGACGACTTCAGAATAAGAACGGATTGGCAGATCAGGGCCATGGAGACCTTTACTACTACAACCAGAGCTGTGAGTCTGTTGTTTCACTGCTGTCACAGTACACTGGGTTGGCGGGTTCAGGTTGAATTCCTACTGCAGCACTGCTGATGTTATGCTGCATCTTCTTTAATGCAAGAATTTACTCCACTGTAGACGCACTGTGCTCTGCAGAGGCTGGCCAGGGTCCCCAGCCACACACACACACACACACACACACACACACACACACACACACTAACAAACACATTGTGTTATTTCTTATTGTGACTGTCTTTTTCAAGAGATGCTTTCTTTGCATTTTCTTCTTTGCTCTTAATGCTAATGCTAAGTAGAAAAGCAGCAGCTTCCTCCCCATGGCGCTCTGCCTGCCTCCTGCAATCATCCTGTTTGTACTGCTGCTGAACACAATAGGAAAAGTTATTTCCCTGTAGCCTTGGTATAAACAGAAAAAAGCATAAAACCCAACAAAGCTTCCTTTAGCAGTGTTTTGTTCCAATCCACGGTGGAGCCATTTTGAGCTGTTTTTCCTCTGTTTTACCAGTAACATCCATAGCCCACCTCAATTAGTATCCCACAGGCTATGTGGCAAAGTATAAAGCCACTTGTTTTAATCTGTTCACAGTAGGAAAATGAGTGAAAAGATGATTTTCTGACGTTGCCGTGAGGCTCTGACAAACCTGAAACTCGCCACCGTGGTTGGGACCTGCTGGATGGAACGTCCAGACGCTCTTTAGGCCACACCTGCCATCATCACCCTATTAATTCTTTCATTTCACAGGTAATAAAGTGTAGTTAGAGGGCACAGCATGATGTCCCAACAGCAACAATAAAAGCGCACTTTTTGTGTAGGATTTTCTTTTGATTTTCTGATGAGAGATATGGGTCTTGTGTGCACTTTCAGCTGTGTGTTCATTGACGTTTGAAATAGAACGCTCCGGGGTGATAACTGAAAGTACTGAGATTATATTACTGGGAGGGGGAATGCAAATGTCGGGAGACCATTAACTTGGAAGAAGAGTGGTGAGGCTTTGCAGATCATGGTAAAAACAAACACTGTCAGGCTGTGAGGTTGGAAGCATTTCTTACTGTTTTGTTTCACCTGAAATCATACACTTAATCAATTAATTTTTTCCATACCTGACTTCTGTTTATAGGCATTACAGGAGTCAATCAACCATTTTTTAATTCACAATAAAAATAAAGTGATTCAAACTGGACTTTTTTTGTACCTTTAGTATAGGCCTACATTAGGTCCCAGAGTGAAGTAAAAAAAAAAAAAAACATCAAAACAGAGTTTGTTATCTAAAAAAGTGCCACTGGAGGATCTTCTACATCCCCTGACAGAGGACCCAGCTTAACCCACAACATCCTAAAATCCTAGATATGTCCTTAAATCCTAATCTTAAAATATTAGAGATTTCCTATAATCCAACAAATTTTCTAAAATACTGTCCTGCAATGCCAGGAATGTCCTGAAATCCTAAAAATGTCCTATACAAAGTCCTAAAATCCTGGAAACATGTATGGGGATTCTGCGACTAGCCCCTGGTCTCCTGTCATTTTCATCATATTTTTGACATTTTTAAATACCTCCCACAGGAAGCCAGTTGAGTGTCCCTATATTACAGTATGTGTTAAATTAAGACATCTAAACTCCTACAGGAAAGGGCTGATCAAGTACTGATAGATTTCCTGAACGAGTGCTGAATTGATTGTGGCACACGCGCGCACACACACACACACACACACACACACACACACACACACACACACAGACACATAGTTTCCTGCTGGGTAGCGGCACCTGAAAACTGAGACCAAAGGCAGTGGCCTGGGGAATGTAAATAGCATATCATTAATTAGCAAACAGACTAAAACAACAAGGCTAGCCAGATTAGTCAGAGCCAGATTAGCCGCTGTGGCTGCAGCAGCAAACCACCAATGCATCAGAGGAAAAATAGGATTAAAGACAAAGCCAAAAGCAAACAGCCAATGGCCTGGAATTCATTTTCATTATGTGGGTGGTGAAATACAATGTATGTTAACTAAAAAGCCTGGGAGAAGGTCATTCATTTCTTTAGTGAGGGAATAACAGACAACATGGTGCCTGCAGGCAGGCCACGCTCATGCACAAGCGTAGGCAGGCCACAGTCAGTGGGTTAGTGGTAAAATGGTTTGGTAAAATCACGCAAACTGTGGAACAAACGGGGGAGACTGTGTCCATACCTGTCCATAGGAGCAGCCTCACACTCCACAGAGTTGGGCTTTATGGTTGGACGGGATCAAGCACAGGACAGCTCTCTGGGTCTTGATAACAACAAGATCAGCACTGTGGAGAGCTCCACAGTGTGCAGTCCTTTCTGTTTTCCCACTGTCACTGCTTATCAGAAACAATGATTCCACCATTGATATTGCATACTCAAGGCTTCAAAATGGCGGTCCACAAACCAATTGATGACATCACTGTAGCTTTATCCATTGTTTATACAGTCTATGGTTATGTGACAGACACTGATTTCATTATCTGTTGGGAGGGTTAAGAGCATCTGAATGTCATTGTTTACCCAATTAATAGACATATATTTTAGTCTTTAAGTTAGCTGCTAATTGCTGTTAGCTTTTTTTCTAAATGCCCCATGTTAGATAACATGTTGTCACAAGACTCTGTCCCGCCATTCTGGGATTGTACCTTTTACACAGAACAACTAGGCAGCATAATGGTGCAATATTCCTGCCTTCAACAGGCAGTGTAAAAATTGCAAAATTACAATTACAAATGGCAAGAAACAGGGAAATTTTGATAACAAAATGACCTCCAAATAAGCTAAAAATGTTTTGGGTTTTTTTGAGGAGAGACAAAATGGTATTAGAAAATTATTTTAAAGGGCAAATATTCAGACGACTACATAACTAATCATGTAATTTCATTTTTTTTTCTTTTTTCAGATAATTTCCTTTTTTGTGTATCTGTATTTATTTATTTTTTTTTTGCCTTTTTTATTTTAGTCCAATTTTTAGGCTTCTTTCATGTAACTTCTTGCTATTTCTTTTTTTAAGTTAAAGAAATCAAGCCAATTTGCTCAGGTTTCAGAAGGGTAAACATTAATTTGATTTAGTTATTCTCCTAAAGCCAGTGTAATTCTGTAAAAAGCTATTAAGACTAGAGTTTTAGACATAAAAACATAAACACCTGTGACTGTTAACTGTGATCAGTCAAACATCTGTGCTTTCAAAATTTGTGATATTAGATTTTAAGGAAAGTTTTATGTTTCTTTTGAAGTGAACTTTCAGACTGTTTAAATGTTTCAGTGGGGTTTCCATGACAAATCAAATGTTACTCATCTGGGCCAGCGAGTTCGGCCGTGCAATCATCCATATGCCCAGATCTATGGTCCTCAGTTAGTAACAGACTCTTCTCTCTGGGTCAGGGTGTTGGCACTCGGTCAAACAGAGATATGTTGTGGAAACAATTTAGAAAGCACATTTAGTTCAGGCTGTTTTGTGTAAACAGATGATAGCACCTTGCCAGAGTCACATGACACAGCAGTCTAGGTGGACTGGAAGGTTTTGACAGTTAGTAAATTTAAAGAGCCACTCTTGTCTTGACAGGGTGGCAGGGTGTCTCCCAAATGTGTTAAGAAGTATGCAGGTGGCGTTTGGCACATTAACACTGTTTCCTTGTGTGATTGAGACAGACACAGCAGAAGCCCAATTTCTGCATGCATCATTGCATTTTTTTACAGTTTCTCCTCAGAGTTGTACTATGTAAATGGATTATTGTAAAAATATTCAACACGCATTTATCCTAAGTCATGTCATATTACCGCTTTATAGTGGACTTTGTTGTCTACATACAACGCTCTGGGTGTCCTTCTGCATCTGCCGTTAACTTTCTGGGATTGCACCACCGTGATGTCATCAAATGTATATGTTTTTGTTCAATAAATTGTAATCAAGGTACATCATTAAAAAAAACATGAAAATCACATCAATAAGGCACAATTTGTAATATTATTGAGTTGTCCTGATCAAGTCTTTTGATCCAAATACTTTGATATTGGTTAACTGCCAATACCAAGTCCCATCCAATACTTCTATTTATATAAATGTTGATTAAATGTGTATAAGATTGGTGCTCCACCTGTCAAGTCCTCCTGCTGCTGCTCACTGTATAGGCTCATGCCAAACACACACAAACACACACACACACACACACACATATTCTCATGGATTGATTAATTGGTTACTATATATAGTATGGTTTTCATTTTGTTTATGTTTTTCATCATACTTTCAAAATGTCTTTTTTTGTGTGTGAGA
The DNA here is from genome assembly GCF_008729295.1 of Plectropomus leopardus. Lineage (NCBI taxonomy): Eukaryota > Metazoa > Chordata > Actinopteri > Perciformes > Serranidae > Plectropomus > Plectropomus leopardus. Next base: position 24,557,317 of record NC_056483.1, read on the forward strand.
GTGTGTGTGTGTGTGTGTGTGTGTGTGTGTGTGTGTGTGTTTGTGCGTGTGTGTCTGTGTGTCTGTGTGTCTCTAATCTAAAATCCAAAATTTTAGATCCTTAAAGGGCCTGTGAATGCAGTGCAGCAGGACCAGCTCTCCATAAGTTCTTTTTTTTTTATTTTTCCCTCAGCAGCAGTTTGTCACTAGCAGGGTGGATAATTGATCTGTTGATCCATCAACAGCTGATCAACACAAATCAATGGATAAGAGGAGCAGTTTGCAGTTGTTTGTAAATGAAAGCAAAGTTTTAGAACCAGCAGAATTGATGATTAAGTTTCACTTTCAATGCCAACTCTGGTCTAAGGGTGCTATAAGTAAGTAAAGTGTACATATAAATTGCAACAACTCCACAAAATACATTTTCAGTAAACTTAACAATTAGATATAAAGTAAACATAAATTAAGATTAATAGTTATATTTACTTAATTCTTTTTTTAGGGCAATCAGTTTTTATAAGTAAAATCAAATACTCCAATTTTTTAGTGTGTGTGTGTATATGTATATATATATATATATATATACACTGAGCAAACAAAGTGGATGCAGTGAAATCAAGGGTGTGTGAGTTAGCAGCGTTTCAACACTCAGTAGCCCTTTTTACACAGAGGTTGCAATATAGAGACGCTGCAAAGTCCCTTCTTGATGTGAATTCAAAAGACAAAGTGTGCTGCAACCCCCGAATAAGAATGATACATAACAAACAAACTGAATCTATTGTACAGATTGAAAAAACAGTCTACATTCAGACAGGAAGTGAACACAGGACTCCCACATGAAAGTCCGGGGTTTGTTGGATCCATCCACAGCCCCATTCATTTCCCCCACTGAATCAGTTTAAATTAGTTTGCATCTATCTAGCTTCATCATCAGGTTAGAATCTTATATTGTCCAATACTTGATTTTTACAACTGAAGACATTCTCATTGGCCTTGTTGTTATAATCATTTGGCCAAAAGCCTAATTGTGCCTCAGTAGTCAGATAGAGCTGCTAGTGGCTGTAGTTGCTCCGAGGATATATGGACCTATTATAAGTCTTGAAATCGTAACTGGGCTTTTTGTGACAGATCAATGGAAAAAAGACATATTGTGCAATAAATGACCCAGACTGTCCCGTGATGGCAACACAGGACCATCCTGAAGAGGCCAGTGTTGGAATAACAACAATATGTGCAGAGATGTATATGCAAAACACTCAAGTGCTTCTGTCATTAAGTTAAATCAGTTTTTGTTTGTGTTTTTGTTGCTTTTAAATATATATCTTCTTTAAATATTGTCTTGAAAAAAGGTTGCTGCAGATGACTACAACTAGGTGGTATTAGCTGGAAAACACAATTGTGTCAAAATTCAAAGTAAATAACAGCATCACAGAAAATAAACATTTTGCACATTTTGGAAGTATTTGTCCCAGTGCTGTAAAAAATAAATCAAAGGAATGTGGATAAAACAACAACAACAACAACAACAACAACAACTTAGCATAGACAAATCTCTTTAGGAGCTTGCTTACTGTTTTGAACTTTCTTGAGAAGGCTATATATACTTAGGTTATAATGTAAAGTGTCCACTCATTAAAATATGAACAATAAAGGCCTGGTAGTGCTCTGAAATTATTCTAATTTTAGTGTCCTTTTTTTCATTAAAAAATCCAACTGTTAACAATTTTGGAGATTTTAAAATGATACTGGAAAATATCCAAGTAATCATTTTTAAACTGTAGCTGCTATTAGTGGAGATCTTTCTGCTGCAGTCCCGGACAGGAAGTTCCTGACCTGGACCAGCATCTCCACTAACCCATTCTCTCCATGAACCAAGGCTGGACAGTGGCCTTTATACATTATACAGGCATACAGCTCTTATGCATAACACAGCATCACCATAAAGTCCACAACAACAAAGCCATTCCCACACCATCCATAACATTTTCATAATGTGAACAGCTAGGTTGCTGTGTATCCGCTGTGTTTGGGTCCCTTGCGGTGAAAGACATACCGTTATTCAGACACAGCAGCTGGATCGCACACACACACACAAACACACACACACACACACACACACACACACACACACACACACACACATGCACACAGTAGTGGATACACTTACACCCACACACTGCGGATCAGTGTGAAGCTATGGGACCTGCTCTGGCATAATGGGCACTAAGTCATGCATGTATTCATGCAGCCCAGCAGCACAGAGGACACCTTGATCTCTGTGTCAAACACTGCTGGCTTTCACACAGGAAGTCAACACCTATATACCACTTAGCTGCTGCACTGCCACCATGCTGGTTATGGCCACACTGTAGCTCCTGCTGATGTTTGTACTGTCAGTGCTATGAGAATTGGCAGCCATAGAAATTGAGAGTCCAGGGTATGAAGTCTCAAATGTCAATCTAAAAGACTAAAAAAGAAACATTTAGGAGCAATGACAACTATTTTACTGCTGTGTACACACAAAACACGTGTCACAGCGCAAGCAACATGGACGGCTGGAACCTGTCACATGCGCATGATACAAGGCATGATGGCATCCAGTTTAAAACACTGCCGGTAGTGAGGTAATATAAGGAGCGCAAGGGTGTCTATAGGGTGGTGGGAGGGGTGGCGGATGGGTCTGACAAACCTAAGATTTTCATGCGAGAGTGCAGTGATTGCTTCCTATGTGAAGTATTTTCCTACACCTAACCATCTGTGCCACAAGTTACTTTTGTTGATGTTCTGTTGTTATTTGCCATGTGCTTGTGTTGCCTAAACATGACCATGTGCAGCGTAATCCTACCATATGCTTGTATTGACATTATTAGCAGCATCCCGTATTTGTTACAAAAAAAGTTTGCACGCTTTTGCCTCTTTCCTACTGCACCTTTGGCTTCTTAACGCAATGGTAACAATCAGCATTCACACCCAGGTCAAATAACTCTGCAGAGCAACTGAATGAGTAAGAAATATACAAAGAGAATATACCACGGTAAAGTTTTCACAGACCTCTGTCCATGTTGCTTGCTATTTCCGATGTGTCTGTGGTATCAACAGTGAGACACCAAAACAACCCACACACACATACACAAAAGGCATACTGGACGATATCCCCGGCTTCTTCAGTCAACATGTCAAAGTATCCTTAGACAAGATACTGAACCCCAAATTTTTCCTGATGGTGTGTGAGTGTGTGTGTGTAAATGTATAAAAATTCTGTGTAACAGGTGGGACCTTGTGCAGTAGCCTCAGCCACCAGTTTATGACTGTGTGTTTGAATGTGACTTATAGTGTGCAAGCATTTCGAGGGGTCAAAATGACACAAGTGCAGGTCCAGTCACCATATCTGTCTGCCGTGTATGCAGCTCACAGCAAGTGGCAATGGAAAAGCTACAGCCTATTTTTAAGTCAAGTCAAGTCAGTTTTATTTATATAGCCCATTATCACAAAACATGGTTTGCCTCAGAGGGCTTTACAGTGTACGACATCCCTCTGCCCTTAGACCCTCACATCACCCAAGGAAAAACTCCCCAAAAAGAACCCCTGTAACGGGGAAAAAAAAGAGGAAGAAACCTTAGGAAGAGCGGTAGAGGATAGTGAGGGATCCCTCTTCCAGGACGGACAGACGAGCAATAGATGTCGTAAATAGCAAATGAAATACAATCATGGCAAAAAAGGAAAGAGAAAGAGAGAGGGGGAGAGAGGGGGGGGGGGGGGCACAGCAATAATAGAAACAGATGCATGTCATATTACAATAATGGTAGGTGTGAAATTAGTAATTGCTCTCTATGATGATGTTGATAGAGATGATAACAGTCTCATGCATATGTGAAAGGGAGTTGTCCAAAGGCAAGATCACAGCATCGGCGCAACCAGGACCAGACCACGATCAGGGCGAGCGGGGGGCACAGAATCAGTACAGCCACAGCACGAGCACAACCAAAGGCAGGGTCGCAGCATCAGCACAGCTATCACCACGGTCAGGCACAGTCAAGGTTACGGCCAGGATCCAGGGAAACTAGGAAACAAGGGAGCAGGAACGCTCCCGAGAGGCAACAGGATTAGCGTAGTGCAGTTCAACAGACCCAGGCTCTGTAATCGCGAGCCCCAGGTAGTGAGAGTACCACATGGCTATCACAGAGCTAAGCTAAGCTTGCACATGGCAATGCAGTAAACAGACATGCATGATTTCTGATGGCGGCATTGAGAGAAGGAAAGGAGCTCAGCGTATCAGAGGAAGTCCCCCGGCAGGTTAAACCTATGTCAGCCTAACTATGGGCTGGTCCAGGCAGCCTGAGCCAGCCCTAATTATAAGCTTTATCAAAGAGGAAGGTCTTAAGTCTACCCTTAAAAGTTGAAACGGTGTCTGCCTCCCTGACCGAAAATGGAAGATGGTTCCATAGGAGAGGAGCGTGGTAGCTGAAGGCTCTGGTTCCTAACCTACTTTTGGAAATTTTGGGAACCACAAGTAACCCTGCGTTTTCAGAGCGCAGTGATCTTGAGGGTTGGTAAGGAACTATGAGCTGTGACAGATAGGATGGAGCCTGACTATTTAGAGCTTTGTAAGTAAGGAGGAGGATTTTAAATTCAATCCTGGATTTCACAGGGAGCCAGTGCAGAGAAGCTAAAACAGGAGAAATATGATCCCTTTTCTTGCTTCCCGTTAAAACACGAGCAGCAGCGTTCTGCACCAGTTGGAGAGACCTAAGAGATTTGTTGGGGCAACCAAATAATAGGGAATTACAGTAATCCAGCCTAGAGGTGACAAATGCATGTACTAATTTTTCAGCATCTGTTTGGGATAGGATATGTCTAATTTTTGCGATGTTACGCAAGTGAAAGAAAGCCGTCCTTGAAGTTTGTTTTATATGGGAGGCAAAGGATAAATCCTGGTCAAATAAAACTCCGAGGTTCCTTACAGTTGTGCTAGAGGCCAAGGTAATGCCATCTAGAGAAATTAAATTGTTGGAAAAGGAGCTTCTGAGGTGTTTTGGGCCAAGAACAATAACTTCAGTTTTGTCTGAATTCAACATCAGGAAATTACGGCTCATCCAGGCTTTTACATCCTTAAGACATGTTTGAAGTCTAGATAGCTGATCAGTTTCATCTGGTTTCATAGATAGATATAATTGCATATCATCAGTATAACAATGGAAATTTAAGGAATGTTTTCTAATTATGTTGCCTAGAGGAAGCATATATAGAGTGAAAAGGATTGGTCCAAGCACCGAACCTTGTGGCACTCCAAAGCAGACCTTTGTATGTGCGGAGGGTTGATCATATCGGGTTGTGTTTGAAAAACCTGCTTGCACATGCTAATTTTGATCGAAAAAAGGCAATAGACAACATAGGGTCATTAATAATCTCACATGCTTCTTGATGACATGTACAGTATTAAGCTGTGCAAAGGATCTTTGTGTCTTCCTAATAATTTTAGAGCTGATGTTAACAGCACCTTGCATTTGGTGGCCTTTCAGAAGTGGGTCCCTGGGCATGCCAGTGTTAGGAAAACAATTAGCCCCAAAGCCTGAGATAAATGAAGTAGAAAGGAAATAGAAACTTGATGACCCTGAAATACTGGCCCTCTGGAGGAACCAAACACACAGACAGGGCTGAAGTGAGAGAGAGCTGCTGGAGAGGCTCAATGGGCCACAGATCTATAATCTCTCTCTCTCTCTCTCTCTCTCTCTCTCTCTCTCTCTCTCTCTCTCAGGTCCAGGATCATCATTGTTGATGGATTAAAAGTCCAGTTCGAATGAGCTCGGCCAAGAGAGTAATAAGAGGTCCACCAGCTCCACTGTCACTTGTCAGTGCGTGTGTGTGTGTGTGTGTGTATGCGCGCACTCTGCTGGCACGGCCCAGTGCAGTGCACTCAGCAAGATGTTAAAGATAATCAGAGGCAATGGCCCTGCATAAACCCCCGCTAACTGGCAAGCTTGCTACAATATGCTACTTAGTGAGGTAAGCTGGAACAAACTCTCTTTCTTATACACACACACACGATTTTCTTTTACAGGAAATCTATTTTATCTCTAACTGACCAAAATTGGCAAATTGAAAGCCCACAGTACAAAAAGAGGTTGCCACTGCCATGTGCTCGGACAAAACCCGTCCCATTCCACAGAAGGTTCAATGTATTAAAAGCTGATTGGCTGTCATTCCAACAGGAGATTTGACATCCCATCTCCAATATACCTCCACATCCTAATAACTACACCAATTTCACAAAAGTTTCGAAAAGCTCAGCCAAACAACATATAGCCTATAGGAGATAACAGGAGCACCCCAGGGTTATCAGAACCATCCAGCAACCTGCTGAGCGCCCACTACAAGGAATATTATATGGACCATTGTTTCTCCACTTCCTTGGAGAGACTCTGATAAAAGAAGTCTGAGAGGAACAAAATCTGGAAAGAGATGATAGAAAACACCAACATGACGAACAGCAGCAGAAAGGCACGGGACACAATCCACTGTCTTGGCAAAGACCAAATCACACTAACCCATCACCACAATGTTCAAAACAAACTCCTTCACACTGGAGCTGGTAGCCCATGGTTGTAGTCAAAACCACAGAACCACAAAAGAACATTGCTAAACAGTGTTATCAGACTGACCTCAACCAGCCAGCCCTACCACTAAGCCTTTTGACCTGAAAGATCTTTAAAGCAAGGGGGACTGATGATGTTGCCAAAAATACATTTAATGGCAGTTAATCCAATAGTAGTTGAGACCTTTTACATTACCACAAATATCCACCCTGGAGTAAAATAGAATAACAAAAGACATCAGGCAAAAAGGTTGTGATCTATCTGACTAACATTGCAATATGTAGAGCCATGCTGCTGCCAACTATAAGCCTATTGGCATGCACTACAGTCAAATAAAAAAATACAAAGACATGAGTGTTTGAAGCTTCATTTCGCCTATGGGAATCCAGAAGTGTATGTGTAGGCGAGTTTCCATTACAGATACTGTTACATACTTACATACAGTTAGGGTCAAACTTGAACCTTTTTGACTTTTGACAGCAGTAAAAATACCCTAAATGTCATTCTTTTAGCCTGAAACTTGATGATTTTTCCTAAAGTGACCCAAAACACACAAATATGAATATATTCTAAAATATTATACTTTTGTACAGGAGTAACAAATTTTTGCACACTGAGGCTGTACAGGGTCAAATTTGACCTGTATCTATTGAAATGGATTTTAGATCCACTAGTGTGGGTCAAAATGGTGGAAAAGGAGAAAGGTGGTTTTCGGGAATCTTCAAACTGTGAAACTGTACATGCCTGTATGTGTGTATTTGTTATGAGATAGAGGTGACAGAGTTCAAGGGGGACCTTGACACTGTCACCAAAACTGTCTGTGCTCCCACCACATTTGCCCAGGTTCCCACAGAGACAGGCACCTGCTGGTCTCTGAAGGGTCATGAGGGAATCTCAAAACAGTGGAAGAGTAAAACAACATAGGAGTGATCATATATGGCGCACATATGTAACAGATGGACACAAGATCTGTACCAGCAAGCACAAGCACCTGCAAATTAACAAAATTATCTCAAATTAAAAAAAAAAAAAAGAAACCCTTTATTCTGCGATAACTGAGATCAAAATAGAGATCAAAAGAGGGGCTGGGAGTCATGAGATTATGGGTACCTGAGCTGCCATTTCAGTGGCAGAGGTTATGGCAGCAAGACTGACTGTGCAGGAGGCCCTTGATCTGATCTTCCAAGATGGGGAAGAAGATAGTAACTTGGAGGAAGATTTTTTATGTTTTTTGTTTTAAGTCTTAATGAATGTTGAACTAATTTAGATAACTATAGATGGGACTAGTTGTGAGGATTTCTGTATGATATAGCGCTGAGGGTGGTGTTTAACAGCTAAAATGTTATATAATAGATCCCAACAGTTCCAGGATGTTCCTGCCCTTTTTACTTTCAGTAAAATATGTTTAAATCAATCAATCTAAGATATGAATCATTTTCATATCTTAGGTAAAACAGGACATTATATTGTGTGATAGTAGATGCTTTTCTCCAAAAACAAGAGGTGTAAAACCTAAAAAATACACTCTTCCTGATCTCTGAAACACTAATTAAGGATTAATCATCCATTTATCCATTTTTGATGCGCTATTTATACATTCTAAAAAGATTTGTACTTCGAAATCTGGTGTAGACACTTATTATGAGGCAATTCTTACTGTGAAGGCATGAAACATGAACAGTATGTAAGATGTTTTGGAAATATTGATAAAACACAATTGCGAGATGACTGCATATCCACTGATTGATGTTATACGACTTCTCCTCTGGCGATAACGTTCCCAGAAAAATAGCGATAGATGTTCAAAACATCAGCAGCTTTATTTCTATTGCAGCCACCGCACTAGCCGTCATTGTTTCAAATCCAAGGCCACGTAGGCATGTTGTGTGAATGATATGGAAAGGCAAGCTGTTTATACATGGAAGCGGCCACATATGAGGGATTTCTCAGAGGCGAAAGTGCACGATTTCACGGAGGAATTGTGGAATCAAAACTTTCAGATGATCCGATCAACTTTTGGAGAGTTATGCAATGCAATAGTAGCGCCTGCTGCATCATGCCCTATGGAGCCAGTTCCTACCGACACTTTTAGTTATACATCATGTGACCATCAGTGTTTCCATTGCAGTTTTGCGAAATATGTTTTTTTTTAAATCACCTGAAACACCACCTCATATGAGCATAAAAACTTTTTAGAAAAGTTTTTTCCATTGGGTGTATTTTAAATTTGTAATTTCAATTTGCGCAATTTGAGGGTTAATGGAAACCCGCCTTATGAAGCACAAGAACACACAATTTCAACCCTGTGAGTAAATTTTATGACAGAAAAAGAAACTGAAATTATGATTTACCGTCAGCTGGTGAAGTGATTTTGAAAAAGGTGCTATACACGTGCATGTCTTTGTTCAAAGTCTCAGAGCTCACAGTTTTATTGGGATACCTGAAAAAGGGGTAGAGTAGACTGCAGGTGATAAAACCATGCATTACATTTCCAGTTTTCGCTGGAATGAGAAATGGTCTGAACTTTGCCGTATTTCTAAGATGAGAGAGAGTAATTTTGGATACATCTCTGATGGGGTATTCATACTTAAGGTCACAGAGCAGACAACCACTAATGCGAACCTTACTCTGGATGATACCTGAAGCAATTTCACTGTGTCATACAAATTTTAAGGCTCAAGTTAAAATAATTTGTACATGCCTCCTTTCACTTGTCTAAGGTTTGGCGAGAAGTCAGAGCTTTCCTGATACAGGGAAGCCAATAAAACTTCTAGAATGAATCTGACGCCATCGAACCATTCTCCGAGTTCACCAGTCAAACGAGGGTGCTACTGAGCTAGGCCTGACAGAGCCCTAAATACAGTGTTTAAAAATTAATTGTTTATATATAATTATATCATAGTATTATATTGGGATTTGAGTGATTTTCTCAACTTGCAGGAGGCACAACTTATATTGAAATGTACATATTTAAAGTTACATTATACAACAAGTGGTTTCAACCAAGCATTCTGATTGGTCCACAAGACTCTTAGACCGTGCTCAAATTAAGCAGCATCACACGAGAGGGAGTGATGTTGTGCTAGTATGTCATCACGGCTGTGATTTCAATCATAGGCACTGCGGCCACATGCCAAAGATAATCACGTGTCAAAGGAGTGTCACTGTCTCACTGCACATCCTTGTACCATCTGTAACAGCTGGTTTACTCCCAATGAACGGTGGTTTACCAGAACCCGTCCATCACAGCTGCCCCCTCCTGGGCTTCTTCATAACTTTAAGTAACTTCAATGCATGTACAGTCAGCTCAAGGCACACTTCAAAATTCCCGTCCTTTCTTGTTCGCCCCCTACTCCTCTCTCTCCCCTCTCTCCTTCTCCCTCAACCTTACCAACTGACAGCTACATGAACAGCGCCAACCAGCTGTTTAAACTTATGCTAATACCATACTTTAAACATATCCCATTTTCACTCTTACACTAATAAACTGATTTTGAACGGCTGTGAAGCGGAGTGATACATGCAGAGTTAAAAGTTAACAGTCCCAGTGATGTTGTACCCCTATATCAGCACTCATGGAATGCCTCTCGACCAATCAAATTGCTTGGTCAGAACTAACTGTTGTATAACATGCAATACACCACACCAGCCTCATCACTAAGAAGATTACTCCGCCATTTCTGAATCAGAGCTCCAGGAGACATGAAATTATTACTGCAATAATGCAAGTAGGGAGCAGCAACATGTGTAATATAATTACCACTATACTGATAGCAAAAACCATATGTTTGTAAATACAGCTGATCAAATGAAAAGTAACAGCCAACTCACTAATAGTATGAATTATAAACTTTATAAACTAACACAAAGACAACATTAATCAGCACAAACCACCATGTTCTGCAGATATGTATAAACACTGACAAAAATTGGTTGAGAGGCATTCAGTGAGTGCTTATACAGGAGTACTACATCACTGGGACTGTTAACTTTTAACTCTGCATGTATCACTGCGCTTCACTGCTGTTCAAAATCCGTTAATTATGTAAGAGTGAAAGTGGGATATGTTTATAGCATGGTGTAAGCACAGGTGCAAACAGCTTGTTGGCACTGTTCATGTAGCTGTCAGTTGGTCAGGTTGAGGGAGGAGAGAAAAGGGGAGGAGAGAGAGAAGTAGGGGGTGAGCTGACTGTACATGAATAGGAGGTACTAAAAGTTATGAGGAAGTCCAGGAGGGAGCAGCTGTGAGGGGTGGGCTTTGGTAAACCACCGTGCATTGGGAGTGAACCAGATGTTACAGATGTTACAAGGATGTGCAATGAGACAGGGACACACTCGTGTGACACTATCCACAGCCTGAGAGACACACACACACACACACACACACACACACACACACGCTGTCCAATACAGGACTCAAGGTGATGGAGATCACAGCAGTGAGTGGACACGCTGCAGCGACGAACTGTCTGATCAAACAAACTCATCTGAATCACACAGGCCACCAAAGTGTCTGTTAACAGACTCTGATTTCACTGAAAACACAGAGATAAATGTTCATGATACTAAGCAGCTGCTCTGTGCAGAACATGAAGAACGAGCTAACACAGATTAGCAAGCAGCGTGCAGGGAAATGTTTGTGTTGCTAGGCAACAGCTGTCACGCCCAGCGGTTGTGGAACTATCTGTGTCGGCAGAGCCAAAAAAATCATTAATTAATCCTAATTAATTAATAATCCTCGTGGACTAAATAATAATAAAATAATAATCAATCAGTACCATTTAATATAGCATATCATTTAGCAGTTGTGTGCTTTTTGCTGTTAAATTTAAGTATCTGGGAAACAGACCTTTGAGTTGTCCTGACAGTGAGTGCAGCTAATGGTGCATTTCCCAAAAATTTCCTGTGATGGTTAAGTGGACAGCTCAGCCATTAACACCACCTTGGAATGAAATGATTATATGTTAACATGATTTACTGACAGTTATACCACTGATGAAACAGTAAATGTGAATTGTATTGGTCAAAACAAAACAAAACAAAGCAGAAAAAAACTTTAGCAATGACATGATGACGCTGACCCTCTCAAAACCAACATGCATTTATGATTATGCCTGGTAAAAACATGTCTTATTTATTACACTGTTCTTTTTATTTTGCTATACTGTAAAAAAAAATCATATAATTTATTATATATATATGTATATAGCTAATTTTATATTTTTTTATTTTTATATTACTTGTAACGAGTGTAATTTTTTATTTTTATTTTTTGACTATAAAGATTAACAAAAGCTCCAGGCAACACGATCATTTGACTCACTCATAAACAATTGTTTATTTCTTTGTTCATAGAAATATCAACAATTATAAGTACACTTCTGTAGTGGACTGCCTTGGCGTGGTCATTACATTTGTTCCTCTGAGGAACTCCAGAGCTCAATGTCCCCTGGGCAAGTGGGGGACACGTCAAGAGACACTGTTTTACGAACCCAAAACATCCAACAGGGGGTTGTTAATTAACTTAACTTATACTCCCTGGGGATGTCTGTAAACACGCTCTGCCTTTTTGAGCCACGGGAAAGTGTCAGTATCTGACACCCTCCATCCTGACATATGGTGGAAGGTAAGCACTCCGAAGGTCCCATCAGCATACCACAGGATGTAAGGCATCTGAACGACCTCCTGGGATCACCCAAGCAATACCAAACAACCATTGTATTGCCTCCCCTGCTGAGATAACCAAACTGGTCGAACATTGGGTAAAGCCATTATATAACCCTGTGTTGTGATAAACATCTGACAGAATGACTTGGACCAAGGTTGTAAATTAAAATTTCCCTTCTTCCCTAGTCTTTGTGACTGGGGGTGAGGTTGTCTCCATGCTTCAGTAAACAGATAGGAGCACCTCCCATTCTTTTCATCTCATGTAATTTGAATGAGTTAGGTAAAGTACGTTTTATTCCCCTTTGTTATAATGTAGCTATACTGCCATCTAGTGGTCTTAGTTATTAGTAAGCTCGTAACCAACTTTGTAGTTATATCGTATTTTGAATTCATTGTATAACGTTAAAAGTAATCCTATATCTAAGTAATCACAAGTTTCTTAGGATCCATGGTACAATGTTATGTTATGCGTGGTCATTTCACAAAATTGAGCAAAGGATCTTCAGAATCATGTGTTACGTTATAAATTACCTGTAGGTCTCCTAACATGTATTTGAAGCTACTGTGATGAGACTATAGTGGTGAGGAGATACGTGAATTTATACACCACGGGTTAGATCGCGTAATTCGTCATAAAGTTCAGAGACATAAATGTCTCCTAAATTACATTAGGTCTTTTAGAAACTTATACCAGATGTGCGATCGCTCGGCGCAAAAGTTTGCTAACTCCGCCTTCCATCCGCACCCCCAAATCGAAAGATAAGAACTGAGTGACTCTCTCTAAAGTCAGCTCAGAGCTCTCTCTCTCGCTCTCTCTCTCTAAGCTCACTCTTCTCAAGGCTTCTCCTCTTCTCTCTTCTGAAGTTTTTCTTCGCTTCTTTCTTCCGCGGTGCGTCTCGTGCATCCGCGCTCGCAACTTTTCTTTTCTTCAATTTTATAAGCGGAGCCGCAACAGCTCACCAGAGCTTTGCTGAACTTTAACTTTTGAAGCCATTTTCTTTTAAATCTCTTTGACGCTTTTCTTTATACCAGTTTTTGGTCAGTAAAGACACTTTGGTAATTCGTTTTTAAGTAAAATCAAATTAATAATTTAAAGTGACTCCCTCAGACCAGTGGGATTACTTTGATTATTTCTGCAAGTTTTAATTGAGAAGGACACTCCGCGATTCGCCATCAACTCTGCCACGGATCTAGGAGCAACACCTGCTGCCCAAACTATCAGCATCCGTTGCCTGCCCTTATGGACTTTGTTTAAAGACTTTTACCGGTTCGCTGAGGCGAACACCGAGGCCAGTTAAAGACCGCCGCACACCGACTCCACCTGCCCGGCCGCCGCCGCCTTTCAGCGGGTCACCTCGTCTGGAAGACGCGCCGCAGCTCTCCCCTGGAGTGACGCGAGGACCTGGACCTCCCCGGAGAAGTCTAATCAAGTCGACAAAAGTAGGCAGAATAACATTTTCTTGTGATCAGAGTTGATGTCGTATAGCGAAGCTTTAATGCCAAATTTCTAAATTCTACGTGACCGTTCAGTGGGCATCCACGTTTTAGACGGTCACGTATTTCCTCCACTATCATCCATAATTAATTATTTACATCACCTGAACATACATCACGTAGGTTCCCTTTTATGTATTCTCTGTCCTTTTATATGTCATATTATTTCATCTATTTACTCATCATTTTATTAGTCTAAATAAATTATACTCATTTATCGCCAAGTCGTTGTCTGTGGATATTATTTCATGAGAGAAACAAGATCAATGTATACAGAATAAACAGTACAGATTATGAGATTGATTAAAGTAATGACATGTCTTAACACTGTCACAATTTAAGATTTAATTTTCTCCTGAATGGAGAATGGTGCCCTTTTACTTCAACGAGTGCAAAATCCAAATTTTAACGTAGTTATTAATAACCGCTACACTTCGGTATTCACAACATTTAGGTAAAAAAACAAAAAGCATGTAATATAAATTAAATTAAATTCACAATTCATTCACAATTATGCTTATCCCAGTTAGAATCAGCAGGCCACATCGCAGCTTTTGACAACTTTTGATTTTACTTCGGCATTGCACAATGAACAAAAGAAGTAAACAGTAGTAACAAGATGAAAGATTGCACTGACTATTTGCAAATTTGTTGATATTACGTAGAATTGTTTTTATCCAGAAACAAGCATGGACCAACTATCAATGAGACCACAGCATTTTTTAAAAAATAATGATTTCTCACTTGAGATCACTATTGTTCCCTTTTCCATCCTATCTTTACAAACTGTGAAATGAGACTCAGCATCAAGTCACTGGCATGGAGACTAATAATTGTGCAGGCAGGGTCAACATGCTCGAGGCTGAGTTGCCTATAAACAAATTAAGCGTAATGTGAGAAGGAGACTAAACTTTCCTCCAATCTAATCTGGTAACACATATTCAAACAGAAACATATGCAAAACACGCATTTGATTTGTATTAAAGAAATGAGGAGATTAACAGAGGAAAGGGTAAAAATAGCAGGAGAAAGGGTAAAAAAAATTGGAGAAATCGGGAGTGTTGGCAGGTATGGTACTATATGGCTCATTACTGTGTGGGTTTTCAAATAGCAAAGATTAGAAAACTATTGACCTAACTTTAACTTAATTCTAAGTGGCCGTTTACACAGCAACAGTTCTTGTATGAAATGTTAAACTTAGTTGCAGTTTGGCCTTCCATTCAGACAACAACTGTGCTTTTGGGGCCTGAAAATCCAATCTTCTGAAATCAGGTTCCAGAGTGAAATCTTTTGAAAACGCAACCCGGTCCGGATATGGTCTCATTTCCATGAGAGCTGCTCATTGGTGCATTATGAAAAAAAAGCTCGTTGTAGAATCAATGTGGAATACCAAGATTAACAGGCCCATAATGACTTCTGGTGGCCGCGCGCAGCTGAGGGTGCGAGAGAAGATAACTTCAGAAGGGCAACAGACCTCTGGTTTAGCACCTCACTAGCTTGAATGGTGGTAAAAACCTGTATACTTGCAGCACTTTTAGACTTTCTAAATTTTTGTGAAAAATGATTTTGAAGCCCACAAAAAATTGCTTACTGATTTACAGATGTCCCTTTCCCGATGTAAGTCAATGGGGAAAGGTCTGTCTAGGCCAGTGGACATGGCATGATGGACTCTGGCTCATGTTTTGGCCACTATGTAAAACTTGCATCAGAGCCTGGTGTACTTCCTGGAGGCTTGGTTGGGATCCTGTGAGAACTGTTAAGTCATGGTTGCATGTATGGCCTGTTTTATGTCATTACAAAGTTACACCGCCAACTGTTGGCCTGGCATACATGCTACAGCTTCTTTCGGTTGTTTTTGTAGATCTGTGTACACGAGGATCACAATGTTGTCATATGAACCCCATTTTATTTATTTATTTTTTTTGTTTTGTTTAAACCAAAGGGCTGTTCTCGACTAAATGTTGTCTTAAACACATTTTGAACTGCATCCACCTTTGTATGCATGGATATGTTTTTATTAGTGTAATTTTATTGGTGAACCATTTCTATTTTTTAGGCTTTCTCTTTAAATCTGAACAGAAAGCATTATGGATGAATTGTTGGACAACTGGATGTGTTTTTTAACATTTATAGCAAGTAAATGGTCATATTTAAACACTGCAGACACAGTGTTGATGCAACATGCTGCTGCTTCATCCTCTTTATACACACATATTCAAGAAATGATCTTATAAAACCAACGATTTTCTAAAACCAAAGCTTTGCAGGTTGTTATCCTAATTGTCAAAGCCATAGGCCTGTTCTGTACGTTGCTTTAATAACTCCAGTACATTATCATTCTGTGCCACCACTGGCACCCACTAATAAGCGCCCATAAACACTCTCATCATAATGCATGTGGAATCCTAGCCCAATCCTTATTGAAAATGAACAAGGATCTGATTTGGGATTGGGAGGACTAATTCATCCCTTTAGTGGCGATGTGTGAGCCTCTGTCAGCTAGCTGGGGGAGCATCATTTATGCTAACAGGGCCTGTGGAGACTCAGCCAAAAAGATGGGAAAATATCATTAACATAATGCTTCATCTACATACCAATCCTAGCAGTCACACAAACACACGCACAGACACACACATGCACAAACTTTGTGGTAAGAGAGGTAGCATTTAGTCTTACCACACACACACACACACACACACACACACACACACACACACACACAAATATGCACACATGCATTTATACATACTGCAAAACATACGTATATACACACATGCACACAAAGACACAAACAGTCATTGTGAGTGGAGCAGACAGTGGTGGGGGTTGGATCAGGGTTCAGTCCCAGCTCTTTGTTTGATGCCTGTATGGCTGTGGCTCCTTTTAATGAGCTCTAATGGCAGTCCAGAAGGATTCTAATTAATCTGCACACACACAAAAAACCTGCCTCGTCCTATCTGTCTCTTTCCCTCTCTCTCTCCGTCTCTGCTGACCTCTCTCTCTCTCTCCTGTCATCCACCTCCTGCCTCCATGCACTCCTTCTCAAGCTTTCTCCCCCATCCCCTCTCCAATCTATGGCTGGATAGTAAAACCAAGGCATGTATGTGACAGGAGGTGAAGGCCATAAGGGGGAAAATGGATGATTTAATTGCACCAAAGATGGCTATTATTATGAGATTGCAAAAGCTATTTCCAACCGCCGCAGCAGCAGCCAGGAGTCATCCAAGGCCCCCGCCACCCACCATCCCCCAGTCTTAAGTGCCCAATGTTCAGCTAGCAAAGGTCGTGCCACTGTTGTCACCAGTCCCCAAATGAAGACACTAATGAAAGGTTTGACGTCCGCACTATGGCCCAGTAGCTCCATAAAGATTCCCCCTTTTACTGGCAAATCACATTTCTCTTTCAGCCTTATTAGCCTAGCTTTGAGCCACGCTCTTGAATAACCAAGAGGCTGACATTAACAACCAGAAGAATTATTCTAGAAGTACAATGACTCCAACAATCCCCTGATGTACTGAAGAACAAAAGATGGTGTACATCAAAGACCCCCAGAATGAAGCTTCTGACAGTAGATGTATGGTATTTTAAACATAATTAAGAAAAATAAGCATGATTCTGGTTTATTTCAGAGAAATCATGCAGTATCTTTACATGATAAAGTACATGTTAGTCCGACTGAAAACATAGATTACCATATTCACCATTGGTTCAAAACTAACCAATCATTCAATAATTTCTTTGTCACATGGAATTATACAACACTACAACACTAGCATCAGTCAAAGGTTAGTCCATCACCTTTAACTTTTGGTCTGTAATTTAGTCCTTTTTTTGTTTTTTTCTTAAATTGTTGGCTGCTAATTTCTAATTTTCCATGTTTGCGTATGGTTCTGGTAATTAATGGTTTCTGGTTGTGGAATAATTTAACTGTCCTTACTTCCTGACTGCATCCAAGATGGCTGCATGGTCCTGCAACAGTGCCACAATGCAACTGCTTCGACACAGTGTAACGTTTTGTCAGTGATCACCAGCAGTGGAATATTTGTTATATTTTACACACTCTACTTGTGTTTGTTTTTTAAATGCAAAAATGTTAATTTGTGAAGTAACTATTAACTAGTAACTAAAACTTCCAGATAAATGTAGTGAAGTAAAAAATACAATAGTTTCCACTGTGTAAAGTGTGTAAAAAGTGTAAGTGTAAAGTGTAAAGTTGTATGAAAAGAAAAGACTCAAATTAAGTACAAATACCTAAAATGTGTGCTTCAGAACAGAGCTTGACTAAAAGTACTTAGTTCCATTCCACCACTGGGTAGGGCACACAACACTTTTTGGTACCATTAAACTGTACTGTTGAAACACTGAGATGTGTCTACTTTCTTACTAGATTATTTCAAATAGCAGAACCCCTGCAGCTGTTGAAGTAGCGGGTAGTGTCGAGTTGGACGGTGTGTATATGATGCACTGTACTGCACAACTGCTTCCATGATGAATGGGTCTATCACAGGGCCCAACCTAGAAGAAATCAGCATCAGTGTGAGTCCATGTGCAATGTGTGTGTGTGTGTGTGTCTTATAGTGGGCGTAGGACAGTAGTCTTACCACCAGACAGATTAGAAAACCGATTTCCTGGAGATGCTGACACACACACAAAGACTTTTCTCCTTTTTCTTTCAGTCATTACACACCAGTCTGAGCTTGCTGTTTTTCACCGTGTTACTTGTGCGGCCGCAGAGGCAGGTGGCCTGCATGGTGTCAAGGCTTATTAGGGGGTTCAGCTTCTGGTAAACAATGAAGCTGGAGCTCAGAGGGAGAGCGCTGTACCTTTGAACTAAGCCCAGGGAGACGGTAAAGCTGCAAAGCAGAGGAAACACCTCTGTTCTTCTTTGGTGACTGTGTGTTCTGTGACTGAGCGGTGAATGCAGCGGGGCCACGGCGCTCTGATGTCAGGTGTTCTCTCTCTGCTAACTCCAGCTGCTGCTAACTGCTTTTCAAACTGGCAACTCGGGCGGCTGCTGAGTTTCATTTTAGTATTATTTATCATTGAACTATCTCATTTGTAAATATTTAAGAATCTTTGTTCTCTGTCTATCAAAACACTGTTTAAAACTAAAGATCACTTAGGCTACATTAACTGTTCATTTAAAGTTCCATACAATGTTTATGTAATATAGAGAAATGTGTAAAGCATACACAAAACCAATTTACTTGTGAACAACACACTAAATATTATAATCTAACTGCTGTTTATAAAGGGCTCTAAAATGTGAAGACTTGGTGGATCAAAAAACTATACAGAACATTTATTAGGACAAAATCAATACACTACCTAAAAGTGTTGGATAAAATAAAATAAAACATAACTTGGAATGTGCATTTTAAATATTAAAAAAAAGCCCTTATTTCTTCTAAATTGTATTTTATTTTTAAAGTAAACCAGTTGAAGTGAATACATAGACAATACTGTATGATAATGATAACTTTAAAAAACTGAGTTTACAAAGTGCTTTGAGAAAACGGGGCAAAGCAGAAGCAAGAGGGGTTTCTTGAAGAGGAAACTTAACTATTAGAGCCAAAAAAACATGCTGAATTAAGGTCAGACAAAATTTATAGTAGAATTAATCAAGAGAGAATCAGTTACAAAATAAAGATAATAGCAACCCATACTAATGAAAGGAAACAATTCAAAAAATATTAGCAGTAAATACAGAAATGATAGTACTAATAACAGAATTTAATATGATCAAGACAGAATAAAAGAATAAGGTAAAGATGAATTGAAAGACAAATAAATCTTTTTAAACAGACAATATAATGTAAAGCAAGTCTATAAAAATTAGATTTAAGCAGTGATTTGCAAGAAGTCAGTGATTCTGCAGCTGTATCTCCTCCTGTATATCTCCTCCTGTATGCTGTATAACAGCAACAATGGCCATTATTATTACCATCAACTTATTAGTTATCAACATTATTTTAATATTTGTAATGTCCTACTCCCTAAGTTACAAAAAAGTAAAGTAAAAGTGAAAGTTGACAGAAATACTAAATTACAGTTACTCCAAAAAAACTTAAATATTATGATAAAGTATAATTACTTTGTTACTGCGTTACATTACACCACTGCTGTACACATACTTCATGCTTCTTTCAGTATAGTAGAATACAGATACAGCACAAGTTGACATTAAAGGATGGAGTCAAAAGGATTGTTTTTTTTTTCCTGAATGTAACGAATATAAGAATATAGACACATGCTCATGCACACACAACATCAAATCAACATCCACAACTCTAATGGATTTGTCAGCAGACCTATTTTCACATTTCTTATTATTGTCAAGTTGGTGTTTATTTGATTCATCAGGGTTCTCACTTTTGTCTCGTGGGAAAAAAAAACAAACAGCAGTGTTGCAGATGGTGGTGGAAGGCCATTATATACAATGCAACATGTGGACAGAGAATTATCTTCACTATATTACAGAATTGTTCTAATCCACTATTCTTTAAATGTATACATTGTCACGAAGTGGCAGCAGCGGAAACTGATTCTGGATTAAAGCAAGGCCAAAAAGTTAAACAGCCTCCTGAAATCCTCAGTTGATGTTGCCATCTGCAGATTCAGAGGCAGAAAATTTCAGTCCCGGTTGAGAGCAACAGAGAGCAGATTCAACATATGTCTTAATTTAGTTTTGTATGTCTTTGTCTGTTGCTTCCTATATAGAAAGTTTCAGTTCCCTCACAGTCCTGTAGACCAGCAGCAGCAACCTTGTGTGACTCTGTGGACTGTTTGTACGTGGACTGTTTGCGTCCCTCTGAAGACACACTGCCTCTGGCTGCTGACTGACTGGGCTTTATGTAATGTAATTGTGTTTGCTGAACGCATACAGAATGAGCTGTGCTGTGTGTGAACGTGGGCATGGACAAAGACTTAGCATGACAAAGTGATACAGTACGTAGGCGTGCTGGTACATGAATATTTATCTTCATCCAGCTACGTACTGTATGCTGTAATCATTTGTCTGGCCTGTCGATGGATGTGCGTGCCTCTCATCAGTGTAGCTAGTGCTGAGACGCAAACACTGAACGCCAGGTTTGTTCTTTGCAATACAGGACAATGCAAAGTCCTGTATAAAGTCAGGTAACCTCGAGACTGCAGGGTTGAGGGTTCAAATCTCTAGCTTCAGCATATAGACAGAAAGTGAGGGGAGTCATTATATGTCACTCCATGCTTATGGCTGAGCTATCTATTGACCATTAACCTCTGTATGCTGTGATTATATCTCATTGTGAGGTTGTAACTGTGTATTGGCCAGATTGTTGAAAGGAGTATTTCTTCACTTCTGATTGAGGCTGTGTTTCAGAGATGAACCTGTTATTAATCTTCTCATCTGACTGTGGGTTTGACAGCAAACAGTAATATTCCTCCAAATGCTGAGCGCCCCTGTGGTGCTGAACCCCATGCTAATAATGAGCCAGCAGCTTTTAATTTCATTGCTTGGGAGTAATATTTAGGATGCTCTGAAATGTATTCCAAGCAGTATAACCAAACTGCAGATGCAATGGTTTTATGATGATGCATACACATAGAAGACCATGGCTATATAGGTGATGTCAGTTAAATTACAGAGTAACTAACTTTCCAGTTGGAAAACAATATATATATGAGTATTAAGTAGTGTTGTTGATTGATTCAAATAATTGCAAAGTATTAAAATGTAAAGGTTGAAACCTGGCTACTGAAAGTGAATTTGGCTATAGCCTAATCCTTTTAACTAGGGCTGTCAATCGATTAAAATATTTCATCGCTATTAATGGCATGATTGTCCATAGTTAACTCGTGGTCAATTGCAAATTAATCGCACATTTTTATTTGTTCTAAATGTACTTTAAAGGGTTATTTTTCAATTTTTTTTGTACTCTTGACTATATGGGAGTGGAAAAATATGCTTGCTTGTATGTATATTCGTATTGCAACAATCCAGAACAATGACAATTACTCTCCAGAATGTTCTCAAGAAGAACCTCAAAGGTACTGCATGCGTAAAAAAAATATACTGAAAGAGAAACTTTAGCATATTTCTATAGAGAAACTCCGATGGCTTGATGGGGGCTGCACAGGAGTGGCTGGCTGCTGCAATCATGTAGCGTGCTTTATCAGTGGTCAGTGTGCTGACTTTATAAAGTGCAAGTCTACTGTAAACTATCTAGAGTGGTCTGCCTATGGCTTTGTGCATCAGCTGTGTGTTTGGCCAGCAAGTGGTATTTGAGACTCGACGTACTTTGGTGGTAACTCACTTCACATCGATGGTAAATGCAAATAACTTTGATCTTGCTGAGAGAACCATCTGGCCAGGCTTTATAGCAGAACTTGTCTTTCAAAAAACCCTTTTCTTTATCCATTTCTGCACACAGAGGTTTGTTTCTGCTGCCATCCACAACGTTACTCACTTTCCAATTTCCCAAATTACAAGCTGGGCCAAGGGTCATTATTACAGATCATGCATGCGTGTGTTAATCATGCATCCAAAAAAATTGTTAACGTTTTATAAATGCATTAACTTTGACAGCCATAATATATTTATTTTTTGCACTGGGGAATGGTAAAATTAGCATATGTACCAAAATGTGTAGTAAGGATGGCTGGATGGATGGCTGGACGGATGGATGGATGGATGGATGGATGGATGGATGGATGGATGGATGGATTGATGGATGGAGTGTGTAGTTGGGATGGATGGATGGATGGATTGATGGATGGAGTGTGTAGTTTGGATGGATGGAGTGTGTAGTTGGGATGGATGGATGAATGGACGGAGTGTGTAGGTGAGATGGATGGATGGATGGATAGATATTGTGCTTTTCTCCTGTGGTGAAAACTTAATGTCTGCCAGCCTGAGTAAACACACATGGACTATAAATCTCAAGAGTCCTCTAACAGATGATAAGAATAGATCGTCATTATATATAATATCTCCTCAACTCCCACATTACATCTTAATAATGCTGCCTTCCTATTACAAACACAATACCAGGGTCCTAATATGAAAGCTAGAGAGACGCCTCAAAATAGTCGTGTCTCTCTCTGTATCACCTTCCATGGAATTAGGCCTCAGGCAAATGGCTTAACCAGATTAGCTGGCCAACCAATTTAACAAAGACACAGTAATTGTTTAATGAAGATATTGAATATGCAGGCCATATTGTGTTCCATAAGCTATGACTTAATAACTGTCTGCAGTCCAAATGAGAGCCATTCTTTACAATACTAACTGCTGTTACAGGACTAAAGTGCTACTGCTTTTTTTTACTAATGAGATACTGTGAACAACATCACTGTTAATGAAGATACAAACTGCTGCCCAGTCAAAAGAATACAGCCACATTAATGAAGCATCAGCTGTGATTATGGCTGATAGGCATTAACAGACACACGTGTGTGCGTGTAAATAATTTAATTGGAGAATAGACGCTTAGAAGCAAAGATTTTAACCAGTCAAAACCAGTGTGGTTACACAGAATTTGGCTTGTATTTGGAAACAAAAGGTAATCTCTGCTTAGAAACAGTTGGTGACTGATGGATCGAGCATACTGGATGATAAAATTTTATTAGGACAATTTTGTATGGTGTCATTATTCAGAGGAAACCAAATGTGACCAAATTCTCAAAATTTGTATAACATTTTAAGCCTTGAAATATTTTAAAATCCTCTTTTTTTCCCAAGGGACAAAATATTAAAAACAAAATCAAACAAAACATTATTGATGAAATATAGCATTTAAAAAGCAACAATGATAAAAGGACATGCAATTTAACCTGTGGAATAAACTACTGTCGTATGTATGTTTGTATTCAACCTTGTGCAACCATTTTTCCATCCTTTATCACTTAATGGTAAATGGACCTGCACTTTTATAGCATTTTTCTAGTGGTTCGACCACTCAAAGCGCTTTTTACATTACATGTCATGATCACCCATTCACACACACACACACACACACGCACGCACACACACACAAGGTGCCACCTGCTACTAAATTTGAAATTATTTTTGATACACTCATACACATTCACACACAAATGGAACAGCCATCAGGAACAATTTGGGGTTCAGAATGTTGCTCGAGGATACTTCAACAAACAGACTGGAGGAGCAGAGAATCAAACCACAAACCTCCAGTTAGACGAGATTTTTTTTTCCACAGTATGTTTCATACAGTGGAAAATATTGTTTATTTTTCAGACAAAAGAGACATTGGAAATGTGAAAAACAAGCTTATTGTGACATCATAATAAATATCAGAATTATGATATGCAGACAGCACCCATCTGAAAGGCTAAAGTTTACCCAGCAAACACTTAGGCATTGAGTTAATGTTTCATTGTCTAATCAAGATGTCCTATTATGGTTAAAACGTCAAAATATCACATACACAGAGTCAGCATTGACTCAAACTCAAACTCCCGGCTTCAAGGTAAAAGTTTTTGAGTTTGACTTAATGATCCTCCACAATTCACTCACTAAAGGTGGGTTTCCATTAACCCTCAAATTGCGCAAATTGAAATTGCGATTATGAAATATGCCTAATGCAAACACATCATTAGACTTTTCTAGGTCACATGATGCTATGGCTATGTGCTTGTCAGTAGGAACTGGGTCCCTCATGATGCAGCAGCCGGAAGTTCTGATTCCACAAATCATGGCCTATCACCTCCCAGAAATCCCTCATACATGGCGACTCCCATGTATAACGGGCTTGCCCTAGAAATAAACCTGCTAATGTTTTAAACATGCATCGCCATGCTTCTTGGAATGTTGTCACCAGAAAACTTGTATAACATTGCTTAATGGAGACACAGTCATCTAGTGTTTTATTGACATTTTAAAAAAATATAGCTTAGTTTTTGCGCAAATCTGTTATGGAAACCCACCTTCTTCTCCCATGTGCGATCAAAGACAGCTTGTGTGAAGACTCTTGGCTCTTAAAAATAAGCCGTCGCAACCAAAAATATAGAAGTCAATAACATGGTGCATTAACCCTCTTAAACCTGTGCAAATTAGCTCAATGCATTTCAAAATCACAAGAAGAGGGCAACAACAACATACCTAACAATAAAAAAACCTAAATTTATCAAGAAATTATTAAAAAGTTACACGAAAATTACCTGAAAATAAGAAAAACAAACAAGAAACAAGTAAATGACCTCAAGAATGTGATATTTCTTTATTTCTATTACATTTTTTAATATAATATTGAGAGAATTATAAACATAATAGTCTGGATATTTTTTCCCTTTGATTTTTGGTTAAATCTAATAACTAAAGCTAAGTTTCAAACCATTTATTTACTCATTTTTTTGCAGTTTGCTGGACTGAGTAGCTCATTATCTCCTTCCCTGTGTTTCTGAAATACATTACACCAGTTTTCTCAGATTTCCTCAGTTTAAATGCCAGTAAACAGTGTCTGAAGCCAGCACAAGAAAACTGATCTATATTCAGATATTAAAGGGAAAAAAAGATACCGACATGGGCTTTTTTCATAGCAATAATAGAATCAATATTTCCTGGTTTGTAAGATAGGGTCCGGTCGAATCACCGGCCAAGGAAATGTCACCATACAGCCAGTGTTTGCCGTGAAGCATTTGCTGAATGCTATTTGACTTGGAGATAATCTTATTTGTTATTTTTATGTCCTTAAGCATTCATAAAGGCAAAGCAAAGACCGAGGTAAATAAAGTGTGTGTAAAACACATGAAAGCAGTGTTTCTCAGTTTTCTCAGTGCACCCAGAGACGACCTTGACTTTGAAAACACAAGGCAGATGAGTCAAACCTAGAAATACGTATCCCACTACAACACCAACCACTTCATGCTTTTCTGGCAATATGATGAAACTTCCTCGAAATCTCCTGCAATGTTGGAATGTCACTCATCCTATTAGTGTGTGAACTGGAGGGTACTGAAGTGGATTCCATGTGCATGTGTTTGTCCTGCTTTCCATTGAAGCATACATACTAACTCACTGCTGTGAAATTTTAAAACGGTAAATAAAAAGTGTTGTACTGTCATTTTCCCAAGGAGGTCTCGAGGAACTGCATTCACGTCAATATTGGATGATTCCTCGAGTCACAAAAAAAAGGTTGTTGTGGTCAATGTGGCGACTGGGCGTGAGAAAAAAGAATAATAATATGGTGATAAAGTACATGCAAATTCTGGAGGCAAACAGCATCCATAGTGTCAACAGTTTGTGCATATTTACAACACCTCAGCCATGGATTTTTAAAGTAAGGCACAATCAGACCACAGCAAAATCATTATAGAAAAAATTGACTATCCCTACGAGATCGGCCGATCAAAAGGTTTAAGCAGTCCCATGAACTAGACTGAAAACCAAGGGCATGTTTTGGTTGTGTCTCCTTGCCTCTGGAACAGTGTGAGATCAGCAGACTCCACTGAAAATTTTAAGAGCCTCCTATTTGATGGTTTTATATTTCTAACTCATTAATATTGCATTTTATACTGGTCCTGTTTTAGTATTGCCACCAGACTACTTTAAGCACTTCATATACTTTGCATATGTATCTTTTTCAAATTCAAGAGTTAGTTTTTTTCCAACCTGTTTTATATGACATTATTCCTTAGGAAACTGCATTTTTGTAGACATTATTATTTTATTATTTGTGTTTGAAAGCTCTTAGGGGGCAGGGGCATGGGTGTCAGACATGTATTTTATTCTGTAAACCTTTTTATTTGGGAAGCACTTTGTGCATAACCTTGAAACGTGCTACGTAAATAAAGATTATTAGTATTATTTTATTTTATTAAAATAAATTATGCTGTGTCAACAGGTCTATTATGTAACTAATCAGATTGATTTATTCATAGTATTTACTTTAGCAGCCATTATTGTACACACAAGACTTTGTCCATAGAACTAAATTCAACCTTTCAATCAACTCATCACAATAAATATACAGTGGATGCAGTAATTGTAACAAACACATAATGGACTCGTGAATGCAGACCTGACTCAGGAAAAATCAGCAAAAACAGCTCTTTAATGTGGCAGAGTTGATCCACAGAGTAAAAGTGCAAAGTCCACAAGACAAAAAGGGAGGGTCAGAAATCAGAAACAGGGCAAAAACCTCCAAAGACTTACAGTGAAGCACATGAGGAGAAACTGGTAAGCTGTCACAATGGACAAGACAAAGTGGCAGGGAAGGGAGGAGATCACACAGACTAAATACTCTAGGCGAGAGGAGACAACGAGACACAGGTTCAACAAATTAGGGCAGGGTAGGTAATCACGCAGGCGGAACCTGGAACCAAAAAACAAAAAACAAAACAGTAAACACTAGGGAATAAAGACAAACATTGACCACCAGGACAGGGTGTGACAATAGTAAACAGTACCTCCAGGAGTTTGCATGGGTTTTTTGTAGTTGTTGTGGCCTGGAATGCATACGATGCATATTACCATGTTTTAAGGTATTATTTTGCAATTAAATTGCAGAGGCAAGTTAAAGCTGGGTTAGTAAGTAAGTGATGCCTTTTTTTGACTGGTTTGGACCAGCACTACTCTCTATGAAATTTTGGTCCCCCTAACAGCTTTCCTTGGTATGTAAGTTTGAAAATTTTAAAGTGTGAAAGTAAGTGTTACTCGTAACGTAAGTATTGTGTCCTTATGACTGTTGTTGTGCCCATCCGTGTCTACATATTGTGTTCTGGGTATCCCTCTGTGTCTGCTGGTGATGTTCCAGGATGCCACAACCAATGCCAGGATGTCAACAAAAGCACATGGTTAAGATTAAGCACAGGTGGTTAGGTTTAGCAACAGAAGCCGGAGGTTAGGTTGAGGAAGAAACATCGTGGTTTGGCTTTACCTTCATACAGAAAGTGAACACAGAGCTCCTGGGTGAAAGTCTGGGTTTTTTTGGACCCATCCACCACCACTCTCACCTGCCAGATAAGGACCCTCGTGAGCCATGTAATATAAAATGGTTAACAGCAGTTTTAACCTGATGCCATCATGTACGTATCATATGGCCACGTCAAGTTCCATCCAGCCACGTTAACAACTGACGCTGCCAATCGGCATATTATACAGCTGTGTCAGGTGCCATTCAATTGACTGGCAGTGTATCATAACACCACAAAAGATTCGGTCCAGCCGCATTACAAACTAAGGCCGCCCAGCAGCATATCAGACTGCCGCGAACGGTGGCTTTTGGTGTTGGTATTTAATGCCAAAATCACTGAGATTGGATGTGCAGAATTCACTGCAATTGGCTGAATTTGCATTAATTGTTGCGATAGCAACATGGCAACATCCTGGAAGGGCTCAGTACTGGAGACATTTTTAGGTCTTGGTCAATGATGCTCTTTTAGTCTATCTGTAACTTAATCGGAGAGTGAATATTTAAATGTAAAAATGGAGCATCAGAAGTATCTCATTAGTACAGAAATTTTTCAAGCTGAATGCTGTCACCCGCAAGTCGCCATGTGTTTTTGTGTGGTAGGAGTGACAGCGAGGTGTTAACAGGAAGGTCCACAAGCAGCAGCTGTCCTCATCTTCACACATTTCTCACATTCAAAGCGTGGTGCACCCATGGGTGCTGGACCACCACACTTCCTAACATCTGCACAACATCACACTTAGCAGAAAGAAATGAGGAATTATACTAAAGTCGGCTTTCCAAACATAACAATCTGCTTCCACACATATGTGTATATAATTAAGATCTGAAAACAGTCAAGGGTAAATAACACATATACAGACATGCTTGTTTTACCATACAGTGAGGTTATTCAGTAAGCACAGTAAGCACATGCAATTTTGTGACATGAATGCATTCTTTAATATCAAATGGTGAAAAAGAGAGGTTGCTTTAATAATAATAATTGTTTTAATGATAAGGTTAAATATAAAATAACACAACATGCATTATATCAACATTGTTGCAACTACCTTGAAAAAGGTAAAATTGTAGCAATTAATTTAGGCTCAATTTAGAGAGAAGCTTCTGGGTTCTTGACTCATGTACATCAAAATGTTTTTATACACAAGAAACCACATAATCGAGTTCACTGTGAATTAAAAAATATGTATAACTCTTTGAAACCTGAGCAAATTGGCTTGAGTTCGCTAAAAGACTTTGGGAAAAGGCAACAAGCAACTTAAACATTTTAAAATTAGCAAGGAAAGGGACCTTTGTGCTCCTTTTATTACCTGACCCCATCCAGGAGTGTATCATGGATACTCAAAAGGTGTTTTTTATCCTTGGGATCTTATGCTGAAATAAATGCAAAAGCAGCGGTATTTGAAGAGTTCAGAATGAGAACAGCCTAGTTCAGCAGCTGAGAGTTTGGTTATCACAAGAGAAGAATTATTTAGGCAATTCCAATATTATTTATTTTTCATGATAAACCCGTCTTATGATCTAACACATACTATCCCATAACATCAACCCCACAAACCCAGAAAAATGTGACGGCTCATTTGGCGGTTCTGATGGTGATGGAAATGTTGCACTGAAGCACTGCTGATTTTCGTCTCACATGATGATTTAGCTTGAATCATTGTGTCTATTTCCCTTTCTCAAACATAACATAAATAAGCAAAGCTTTTCCTGGTGCATCTCTTAGTTTCACTGTCCAGTGTTTGGTTCACCGTCCTTTCTTTGTTTCAATAAGCTACATTTCTATTTTTTTTTTTTCTTTTAAGCCAATTTAACATTTCTTCTTGCTTAAGTGCTTCTCATCAGCATCCATGCATGTTCCATGGTGTTCTTGAGATATTGCATTCACAAGACGGAGACAGATAAGGTCACAGTAACCTTGACCTTTGACCTATGACCACCAAAATCTAATCAGCTCATCCTTGAGTCCAAGTGGATATTCATCCTATATTTGAAGAAATTCCTTGAAGGGGTTCCTGTGATATCATGTCAACAAGAATGGGACGGACAGTTGGACGGACAGTTGGATGGACAGTTGGATGGACATACGTACACACAGGAAACCCGAAAACGTGATGCCACCGGTCTCGGCTATCACCAGCACGGAGACATAAAAGCACCATGTTGGTCAAAGTTGGGGAAAAATGACACCAATAGCACAGTAAGTGTGAATGCATATTTAGATTTTAAAAACTGTTTTCATTGGAACCATGTTGTTTCAGTCTGGCTCTCCTTCAGTGGAGCAAACTGACTGACTGTTGACAGTCTGTTCTGTGAATTTTCTTTTATTAATTCCCAATGTTGTCTATACAGAAAACTTATTTCTATTCATCCCCACTGCTTTAACATGGAGGCAGTAATCTCAGACAGACATCTCATCCTATTGAACCACAATCTCATTTATAACCTTTACGTACGTACAAAAAGAGGCATTGCTTAAATTACTTTCCAGATAAAAGTTGTTATCTATACAAACAAACTGTAGGGAAACCCTGACCTATGTACATTTTGTAGGAGGGGGAGGTTGGTGATGCAGATGGTAAGATAGATAGATATATTGCAGAAATTAAATGTGGGATAAATCATTATACATAAAATAATGTTTTTCCCACATTAATTTTAGCCTCACATCACGTTACTTGCAGATCCACTTGATCATTAACATTCAGTTCAATCGTTTTATATGTGCTAAGAGACACCACACAGACCCACTCCTCCAGTCACCTGCACATAGGGACTGTGTAAATGAACAAGTCTGAAAATAAGTGACAACTCTTGCACAATCATTATACTAAATTTCCTCACTAGTCCTAATGATAATGCAGGCCAAGATCACCATAATACACTTGAATAAATAAAATGTGTTGAACCATTAAACTTTCTTCTACAAATCAGTTCTCAGAGTGGAGGATACTGCTGATTTTGTCAGTATATAAAACAATCAGTCTGATGCTGTAAACATATTAATACTGCAGTGACACTGTTATGCCATTATTCACCATGAAGAATCGTTGATCAGTAGGCTCATGTTTTTGTATCAACACTCATGAGGTGCTCTGCATTAATTCTTTAACACCTGGATTTACCTATCTTTTCTTGTGCTTAATGTAGATGCCTTTTATTAGCATATTTTTTTAAAGCAACTTGGAAGAAATGTCCTGCAAACTGAAAAAAAATTTAAAAAAGGTAAAAAAAAATATGATCTGAAAACTATTAGATATTATCAAAAAGTGTGGGAAAATGTTAAGAAAACTGTAGGATTCTTTTAATAATATATTTGAAATTAGGCTACAGGAAAAAAGTAGGCTATTTTTTAGCACTTTCTTTAGGTCATTTTCTTGTGTTTGTTTGTTTGTTTACTTTTTTGCCTTATCTTATTTTCAGGTAATAAGTCTCTAACTTTTTACTTTTTTTTTGCTAATTTTTGGGCCATTTCTTGTAAAGTTGCTTGACACCTTCTTCCCATGTTTTTTGAGAGAAATCAAGCCAATTTTCTCAGGTTTCAAAAGGTTAACCATTTCTGGTTGACTTTGGCTGTGCAAAGAGCAGGAAATGGAGCTGTTCCACATGCTGACACTAACCCTAACCCCTAACCCTAAGTTGGTTTCGGATTTATAAAGGGACATTGCACACTGGCAGGCATACGCACAGATTTATATGTAAAATAGACCCCAGAACCTTTGATTTTAACCCTTGACCCATCCTCCTATTTAAATTTCAGGATCATTCTCACCTTCTTTGTGAGAAACTGTGGTACTCATAAATATAACAGCACAAGAACACAATCGCACAGATGAAAACAGAAAAAAAATGTGACTGAGGTAACCAAAGCAAAATGTCGCAAACAACTAATGACAGTGTGTAGCCCAGTTCTGAGGATGTACTTTCCATGCAGTTGGCAGGACTGTACGATCAGCTGTTATATCCCCACCTCTCCAAACTCCTCCTCCTTAATTGCTGGTCAGTGTGAATCTGACGCTTCAGCTGCCATAACCCTTAATTAATTCTGCACTGAAAATAAGCCTGCTTACTTTAACCTGCATGGAAAAGACATGGGAGGAGATAACAGAAAGTGAAGAATGAAGTAAAGAAGAAAAGTTGTTTCAGATCAGTCTGGATGGCCTTTTGCCATGAGCAGTCATGACCCACTGAGATGATCATATTGCAGCCATTTTAAAAAGCAAGCATGGAGGTGGAGAGCAAGCAGAGCTTTAATGATGATTCATGTTGTTTAGCAGATGCTGCTGCCTTTCATACAGCACAAGTTATTTGGTTGTTTACATAAGGTTGATAGCTCAGCAGCCCATTGAGTTATTAGATTATTATTCTGTGCCTTCTGTGGTCTTTCAACAAAATAAACAAGGAGGTATCCTCACCTTATAATAGGCTGCTGAGTTAAAAAATGGATGGCTAGATGGATGGATGGATGGATGGATGGATGGATCCCGCCCAACATTTGTTTGTAGGGGTTATGTAATTGGTAAATGGACTTGCAATTGTACAGCGCCTTTCTAGCACTCTAAAGCACTTTAAACACTGCCTGTGACATTCACCCACACATATTTCGACACTGGTGGACGAGGCTTCTCAGTTAAGCGCACTAAACACCAATCGAACAGCCATTGGGAACAATTTGGGGTACAGTATCTTTCTTCTGCCCCTAAGAAGAAGAATAATTCTCTATTGTCATATGTACATTGTACAGAAAAATTGCTCTCTGCATATAACCCATCCTGGTGTTGCAGTGAGCAGGGATCAACGTGAGATCCTCGGCCAGAAGGAACGGCAACCTTATGTACATGTTTTGATGGTGGTGGGGGAAAGTGGAGTGCCCAGGGAAACCCACACAGACACTGGGAGGGCATGCAAACTCAACATGTCTGGGTCCAAACTCTAAACTCTGGGTCAGCCAGGGCTCAAACCCAGGACCTTCCTGCTGTGTGCTCATTACAGAACCTCTTGACAATCCCATATAGGATCCATTTCATACAAATATTGACTGATATGCATGGATAGATAGATAGATAGATAGATAGATAGATAGAAAGATACTTTAGTTATCCTTGGAACAAAAGAATAGTGCAGAGAAACAAATGAAAAACACAAGTATTGGAGTTAAAGTGCAGAGTAACTCTGGAACTTTGGAGAATGGAATTGTGTGTCCAATTTGAGTTAGTAGTAGTGTCAGAGTCTAGTAGGAATCAAGCAGCCTCCCAGTCTTCTGATGTCCTAACGCTTGTTTGTGGACTTCCATGTCCACATATTACACTCTAGGTCTCCTCCTGCATCTGCTGTTGATGTTCCTGGATGCTGCAACCAACATCACACATCAACAGGAGCACATGGTTAGGATTAGGCCACAAAGGCAAATGATTATGTTTAGAAAATAACTTGGTTAAACATTTGCTGAAAAGTGAACACATGGCTTCGAGGTGAAAGTTGGGGGTTTGTTTGACCAATCCACTGCCCCTAACCAGCCCATAGAGACCTTCCACCTCCTTTTATTATGTTGTTACTGGCAGCATTTCCACATGACGCTGTCCACAGCCTATAATATTGCAGCAACAGGTGAAGTCCAGCTGTGCTATCAACTGGTTCAGCCTGTCCGTGTATCATACTGCAGCATATCATACAACCACAACAGGTTCCATCTGGTCACTTTACAAACTGACTTCACCCGGCGCCATATCATAACTCTGCAAAAGGTGGCTTTGGTGTCAGAATCTTATGCCAAATTCACTGACAAAGTGGCAGTATTTGATTACTTCACAATGACAAAGGGCTGAATGTACATATTTAAGTGATACATGTGTAGGCAGTGAGTTGGTATTGTGCTGGGACTGATGGCGTTGAATAAAACTATTAGTTACATCTTGTCAATAAGGCAGTAGTAGTCCTTTCTTTATTTAAGTTTATATAAATGATGCACATATTTTCTCATTGTTGATGTTAGAAGCTGCGCATATATCGACTTGACCACCGTGTGACAGCTGAGGTGCAAAGCATTTTCTAGTAAGTACCTGGCTTGTGTTAGACATGAGGCTAATATCAGGAGTTTCTTACTTGATCCATCTGCAAAGTGTACGACAGCCACAAGGAGAGTGTAACAGAAACTGTGAGGAACAGTAAAGTACGTGATGACGGCTGATCTCTGAGTGGGTTGTGATTCAGCAGCAGCCCAGTGCTCATCTTCCACTCCACCCCCCCGAACTGGAAAACTGGAAAACAGGCCTACCTCTGCCCACTCATAACACGAGCTTTTGATTCACAAAATGGATGCCCACACACTACAGGCATGCATGCAGAATCTCACGAGCAGGAGTACATATAGACCTTTTACTAGTTCCTACTTGGTCTCTAGACAGTTTGTGTGTGTGTGTGTGTGTGTGCGTGTGTGTGTGTGTCACCCAAGGGTCCCACTCTGAAACAGTATACACGTATTTACTCCACAGAGTTCAGCTGAATGAGCAAGTCACAAGCACTTACTGTCAGAACACCAACACAAACACACACGCATGCACGCACACACACACACACTCACACACATACACACACACACCAGACACCAACTGTGAGAAGCCTGGCCCAGGGATGTCTCAGTGCTTACAGACTGAGTGTAATCACGAGAGGTGGAGGTGGCAAAAAAGACCACCTCCATCTGATATGGTGACTCACTGGGGATGCTGTTGAGAGAGAGAGAGAGAGAGAGAGAGAGAGAGAGAGAGAGGGAAAGGGAGATTGAGAGAGTTGGATAGCATAATGGGCAAGGCTCAAATGATATTAGAAAATACAAATAAATAAATTTAAAAAGAAAAAAACTTAATGTACTGTAATCTGAAACAGGACTAAATGACTGCGAGAACATATCAGGTGGATTTCATTAGTACATTAATGTTATTAGTTAACTTCCAAACACTGTAAGAAGTGTAGAGCAAAAGCCATTGGGTGTCTTCTTTAATTCATAGATGTACAGAGGGAGAGGAGAATGAAAGAAACAAGCACTCATGTCAAGGATCAAAGTCAAATGTTATTGACTGTTATCAATACACAATAAAATATGATCAATGCTTGTTTTATTTAAAGCTCTTTTTTTGGAAGAACAGAATCCATCATCCATCTATGTCCTTCATCCAGTACTGGGTTGCAGTTTAAGTTGTCTACACAGGTGAAGCAGCACATTAGCAGCAGCTTCAGTCCTCCGTCAGTGTTCAGGCACCTGACTGAGTGTAGGTTACCTGCATTAGACACAATCAGAGCCCAACACACAATCAGTTTCATGCATGTTAAGTCAGAAATAGACCTGATGCATGGGAAAATGCTTGAGGTTATGTTTATATGTAATTATGCATAGCATGGGTTAAACACAAGCCTTTACATGGCCTGTGTAAATAGCTGGACTGTTGACATTAAAAGTACATCTGTTCCATCCACATGAGGCAGATGAAGCACCTCCTGTGTAGACACGCTGTAAGAAATGCTGTCCTTAGATCCATCTCCCCAGCCACATCCTACAGCTCCCTCTGTGGAAGGATCGACATGTAATCCCTCCAGCTTGACCTGACATCTGATGCAGGGTGTCCACCCTGTTGGACTTGTGCAACCAGTTCTTGTAGCCTGGGGATTAGATGCCAGGAAAGACCCCTTTACAGCCAGCCTGCAAGTGTTGGCTCCACAAGGTGGCTGCTCCATGTTATTCCTCGGGGCTCAGCCCTACCAGACCCCATGGTGCAGACCTGACTACCAGGCACTTGTTGGCAAGCTTCCTTCCCAAGGCTGGCTGCATGAGGGTGTTCTGGTCTCCTTACACAGGTGTGATGTTTTCTCATATAGCCTTGATGCTCTCCTGATGCATTTCATGCGGACATGAAAGGTGCCTTTTGGCATCACACACTAGTGCCAAAAGCACTGTCCAAGTGGCAATATTTTATTACTTCCAAATGAGAACGGGCTGACCTAACCACAGTGACTCTACAGGCCTAAACCTAAAGACATCCAACCATGTGTCTTATTCTTAACCTTACCATGATCCTCCTTTCCCTAATCTATTTGTGCATGCACGTTGGTTTGTTGATGTCCTGGCATTGGCTGCCATATTTTTGTTGCATCAACATAAACTTTTGTCCTGTGCATTTGTTGAGATCACAGTAGTTGCAACAAGCAATGTAAACAGCAGACACAGAGGGATACCTAATCATAATATGTAGACGCTGAAGTCCACTGACAAAACAGCAACATGAGATCTGTGATGCTCTGCGTAACCAGAGTGATAGGGAAGGACCCAAGAGCAAACACGCAGACATAAGGTGAACAATAAACAAAGTTTTAATTATAATAATAATTGGAGGAGAAGAAGGGAATGGGGAATGGGAAGCCGGGGAGTGCGTGGCTCTGAGTGGCTGAATTTTGTCCGTGGTTAGGGAGAGCGGTTGGCTGGTGGTGGCTAAGAGCGAGGATTGTCCGTGAAGAGGGCGAGCGTGAGGCTCGCATGGCTGAGTCCATGAGGAAGGGAGCTTGAGGTGGCTGTGTCCGAGAGCAAGGAGCTGGGTGGCGAGGAAGTACAGAGACAACATGCGTGAGCACAAAAATCCAAAAAGTCACTAGAAGCAAGAGCAGAAAAAGGTACTGTGAGAGACGGGCGATCTGTCTGGCGCCTGAGAAGAGTGCTACAGGCATCTTTATACTGCAGGGAGAGGTAATTGGTGATCAGACGCAGGTGAGGAAGTGTGCGGAGAGCCACGCCCAAGCCCTGCAACATAGGAAGAGAAATAGAACAGCCCACCCAGCACACAAAACACCACACCACCAGCCCCCACAAAGTACCAGGCACCACAAGATCAGCTAGGATGAGAATGTGGTGGTTAGGTTTAGGGAAGGTAACATGTTGAGGACATATCTTAAAATGACTAAAAGTTCAACCCGTTCTGAACATTCAGGGGGAAGTCCCTGTGTTTCAACCACCTAAACCTGCCTTCCTTGTTTACTGCCATCAGTGCATTGGCAGTGTGATTAAAGCCTTTCAAACTATGTGGGGTATTCACACATTACTTTTCCTAAGAAAACATATAAACAGTTTGTGAGAACGTAGGGTGCCTCTGAAGTTGCAATTCCATAAGGGTTCTGGCATGGACAAATTTGCCTTGGGTGAATCTACCAGGAGATGTAGCAGTGGCAACACAGCACTCTAACACCAACACATTAAGGTTGGGATTCTTGGAGGGACTGTAAAACAGACCAAATACTTGGACCTCTAAAATTATTGTAGTCATTGTGCAGCATAGAATCCAGACTCCTGGAGGCTGGAGAGGGAGAGAGGGGAGTGTGTCATCACAGCTGGTTCTGGCTGTTGTCTCATTTCCTGTTGGATAGTGGCATGGCAACGGGCACAGACAAGGTTAAAAGGTTTATTTATTTAACATCAACACAGGTTGCACAGTGAAATGTAAATTGTAAACTCATCACACTATTACAGATGGAACATATAAATATTTAAATCAGAATAGAATGAAATAAAAGAAAACATACACAGTCATATACAAATCTTTATATGCATAGAGTTTGAATGAGGGTTGTGCAAAAATTCTAAAGGACACATGACCCATAGAGTGCCTCAAGAATGATGTTTTTCTGTAGGCCAACACAGAAGTTAGCGTCACCCTGCTTCCATCATCAAAAAGCGTATGCGATTTTTCTGCTGGGTGTTGGATTGTCGTGGAAATTAAGTTCTGTGGACACCATTTTCAGGATTTTTGAAGTCTAAATATAATTACCGGAAGTAAAAAGCTAAAGTTAGTGTTATTATCAAACTACAGTCAGGACAGACAACTTATTGTTGCCGCCACGTGGCAACGTGATGGCACTTTGTAGTTCCCTTTAGCAACTTGTTGGCAACCACCTTTTTTTATGTTTCAGAATTCAAAAGTGAGGTTTTACTAGTGTATTTTATGTTGTAGAACAAAACCTGAAACTGTCTTGAGTTTGCGTTCACCACGGACCTTATTTCAGACATTCAACCAAGAACCCATTAAAAAAATGCAAAGGCCTTTGACTTTCCCAACAAATTAGTGCATGCACACAGGTTTTTCAGACACAGGTATACCTGCTAAATATAGGTGATAGACCTGTGATAGAGGTGTATTCTCATTGTCAATGAACACACTGCTGCAGCACACAAGTCTGCCTTTCTGTCAGCCTATGTGTGTTTGTGTGTGTGTATATGTGTGTGTCTGTGCAATGTCACAGACAGGCCAGGAAAAAGGTAAACAGTAGACAGCAGCAGGAACAGAGGTCTGTCCCCTTTACACAGGTAACACACACAAACACACGCCAGACTGACCCACACACATGTGCACTACAGTAATATCATAATAATATTAATAATTATAAAACAATAACATTATGCCCCTCCTTTCTTAATTTCTTCAGTTCCCTCTGTGTTGTGTCACATGTCTTAATGTTGAACAATGGTTACTTGTACTGGATTGTAAGCAAATGTTAAAAAATAATACATACATACAGCGATACAAAACAGCAGCAGTACTTGTGTTTGCAGTGTATATACTGAATACACCACTAGTACTGTAGTCCTATAGCTCTAAATAAGATCATAAGTAAGCAAGCATTGAATTTTCAATGGTGACCTGACGACAGATGGTCTCGTAGTGTGGGGGTCACTGTATGTATATAAATATGTGTGTCTGTTTATAGCTGTGGGAGAGGTGTGTGTGTGTGTGTGTTGTACTTGTTGCATTCACGCAAAAACAGGTCCACTGAATCTCACAGGGGGAAGTCGCCTGCTTTTGTTTATAAGAGTGCATGCATATGTACATATGTCAGTGATCAGGATGGCAAACACAACACTTTTCATTTACAGTGCGAAGCATTTACATTAAAGCAACGGTATCTTTCAAGTCTGTATTTTCTTATGTATTCAGACAATGATGCTCTAAGGCTGTAAGGTAATACAGTCCTTTAAAGGGTGCATGCAGTCTATAGAGGGTATATGTTGACGTCACTTCCCCCACAGAACACACACCCCTTAATCAGACTGAGTGGCAAAACATTTGTCAACTTAGCAGAATTTAGCAGTGGAAACAGCAAAACTGGGAGTAAAACAAACGATTGTCTGTTCAAATTAAAGGCAGCTGGACTCAACAATGATCCTTACAACTTACCATAGAACCAGTGGTCCATGGACATTGATGTGGCCAGAATTTATTTATCCTGACATTTATATTTATCTGATTTTGATGCCGGTAAAATATACAATGCAAAGTCTGAAGGCATAAAAAAGCCAGTTAATATCATCCATGTTTCTGTGCCTAGATTCCATTTTTTTCTGCAAAATTGCAGCAATCCATTTGCTTCTCTTTTCTTCTCTTTTCAGCAGTTTGTAAAACAAAGCTCTGACTTCTTGTTGAATCTATTTGTACAGTCAATCGCACAACAGCTCCTCTGCATTTCAGATGTGGTTTTTGTGTTTTCGCATCATTTCAACTAACACTGCCATTCATCTTTCTGCCACTCAGTTGCCGTAACTGCAGTGACTTCCTCATGTTGTGACATCACATGCATACCCTCCATACATCTGACATGATACAGCTATGGACTTCCAACACACTTTTCCTGTATAATTATCCTAGCCACCAGAAACAATTCTCTATAAACACTGTGATGATTTTGTTTGCATCAAATATTCAATGTGTATTAGCTAAATGGAATCAATTCAGTGTGAATCAGCCTTTACAAATGAGAGGATTCTCTCCAGTGAGCTAACCTGAATGAAACCACCTGTATCGGCCGGGATCTGCAGGCAGGTGTGACAGTCATCCACAGACAAATGAGACTTAATACTCCGTTATTTGTATCACCAGCCTGTTCTCACTGAACTCGTCAAATTGTCAGTGCTTTCTGCGTATGAGCATGATGCAAAAAGCCACCTTCTGTGTCCAACCAGAGCCCAGCTCATGTTGAAATGCTGCAGGTAACAATGTAACAAAAGGAGAACAAGGGTGCCCATTGGGTGGGTGGGAGAGGTGGTGGATGGGAAAAAAAAAACAAATAAGATAAACACGGACCTTCATGCAGGAGTCTGGTGTTTACTTCTCTTCTGAATGCAATGTTTTTTTCTTCACCTTGCCATGTGCCTCCTTTCTGTGATCCTAACCATCCAAACCAGCATGTGCATTGGCTGAAATCTTGGTGTTGGTTGCCATGTGCTGTTGTTGTCTAAAAATATCCATGTGCAGCGTTGTCCCACCATGTGCTTGTGTTGACAGTAGCGTCATCCCAAAACATAAAGAGCAATGCAATACAGAAGGACACCTAAAGCAGTAATATGTACAGTATACATATGTGGAAGTTCATTTAAAGCAGCAACATGTTAGGACTTGGGATGATGGTAGGACCAGAGTGCGATTGACAAGTGTTCAATGCTAGTTTGTTAAATGCTTTCAAAAGCCTTAAAATTGTATTAATCATTTGTATTTAGCTATGACAGTTCAATATTTCAAAATACAAGACTTTACTTAAAACGAAATAAAACCCCAATATAACCAAAAAAAAATTGAGTCCTATAAAAGAGCCATTGTTATGTGACTGATTTTGGTAGGCCATATATAGAGAGAGAATAAAGGAAAACACCAACATCTGCCCACAACTTCAGTTTTGGTTCAGTGTCACAGGAATTATTCTGGTTCCCAGCAGCAGCAGGAAGCTGTTTTTAGGGGAAAAAAAGCTCTGATACAGCCACTGTACACTACCTGCTCAGCAGCAAACACCAGACAGAAACAGAGATCAGGGCATGCTGAAGCATTTTGCAAACTAAAGAGATGGACAATGCGTAAGAGTGAAAAAGAGTAAAATGGATTAATTACATGCTTTTATTTACCAGCCTACAGTATATACAATACAATCCTTGATGTCTCAGCAGCTCATAGAGGCTGAACCTTATTCGAGTCCCTGCTTCCACTATATGTGTAATCATAATGCAATTTAACATTGTACAGTTTTAGACTTGGAATTTTAAGCATTGCACTTGCTCGTTTGATCAGTTTAGCTTTCTGTCAAACATTTTCTTTAGTGTTGGAGATGTTTTGTGTACAAGTCATGTCATGACAGTGCAGAGTCTTAATGGCTTTTAGTCAGACACTGAGGGAAAATGACACTTTATCACAGTATGGGTGCACAAGTTAGAGGATCAAACCTGAAAACTAAGCAGTGGTGATTCAATATATATCAAAATTACCTTAAAAGAATACAGTCAACATATTGATCAGACA
Source organism: Plectropomus leopardus (assembly GCF_008729295.1). Classification (NCBI taxonomy): domain Eukaryota; kingdom Metazoa; phylum Chordata; class Actinopteri; order Perciformes; family Serranidae; genus Plectropomus; species Plectropomus leopardus. Next base: position 24,598,282 of record NC_056483.1, read on the forward strand.
AATGCAATTTTGGAATTCTCTTATCTTCTCTATCTTGTTCATAAAAAGTTAAAAATGTTATATTAAATTGCTACATTGCATTTTTTTTCTTTCTTCAAGGACACAAAAAATGTACTCTGTGAAATACTCTGTTTCAGATTTTGGGCAGATTATTCCACTGTACTGCTGCACTGTAGAGAAATGTGGTTTTGCCCATTAAGCTACTGAATCAAAAAAGGCAAGTCTGGCAAACTATTTCTTATAAAGACGCTATGACTGTCAAAGTAAAAAATCAATTAAGATTTAGACAGCTGGAGACAAACCTACAAAACCATCATGTCTAAACTGTTTATTCAGTGCATACAGAGATGAATGTTACAACTTTTAACTCAGAGGCACCAGCTGATCTTACTTTGACCCATTGGACCTGCCATGAAACTGGCCTTACTTTTGTTTCCACTCATAATTTCACTTTTACAGAAATGCTTTATGGGGTTGGAATGATTATTTTACAGCGCACCAATGATTAATTTTGCTGATTCGAATGCATCGTTCTTTTTAAGAGAAGTAATTGGATTGAGATGGGATTCAGCACAAACCAATCTGTAACACTTTGATTCAAATTAATCACAATTATTTAAATAAAAATGTAATATTCTACTGAAAAAAAAGTCATCAGTAAGTCATCATCATCAGCCTTCTGGAATTAATTTCATAAACAAGAGCAAGAAAAAGAACATTAGTGCTTTGAGATTTCTGGTTTTCTCTTGACAACAGGATAACATCTCCACCTTGTGATCTGTCTCATAGTCTTTTCCATCTTTTGCTTGTAAATACAACTTGATATCTATCTGTACATGACAGATTTTTGTGTGTATCTTTACATGACATTATCTAAGGACAATAATCCATCCAAAAAATTGACTGACTTAACCTCTTGGTCCCGAGAGAAATAGATTGTTTGCCATCTCAGCTCATCAAATAACAAATCTTGGTCAATGGACTCAGCATCTCAAACTGATGAGGCATCTATCAGCGTCTGTATGAGACGCACCAGGCTGCATAATTATTAAACACTTTGAATAACTGACAATGAATAAAGAAAAGGCACAAAGTGGGAGGGAGGGCTGGATGGGTCAGAAAGGACTTTCAGCCAGGAGTCTGCTGTTCATGTCCTGTGTGAAAACAAAAGTCAATGTTGAGTTTTGTTTTAATTGTTTTTTTTCCCTTTTTTTTAAAAAAACTACGTAACATAGTATGTTTGTCACATGATACATATGTCATAGAACGTACCACATACATGATGTTACATTTGTAACAAACATACTTATTTGAACCCAAACCATGATCTTTTATCCAAACTGTTGCATGTATTTTGTTGAAACTGCTGGAATTTTCTTCTGAAAAGACAGTATGGATTTAAAGAGCGGGAACTCTCAATTTCTTCTGAAAACAGAAGTTTATTTTGAAAAAACAAACAAACTGTATAATAAATTGAACTTTACTGTGCATAAACTCTATATTTCCTCTGAAAATTGAAGTTTATTTTATTAAGACAGCATGCATGTAACGTGCACACTCTACATGTCCTTATAAATGCATCCGTGTACTGTAAGAATTGTAACAAGAGATGTACAACACGAAAAACTCAGATCCTCTGTCAATAAAGCACGCACTGAGGAATGTATTACTTCTATTGACTACATAAATCATCAACACTGATTGGATAATCCACCCAAAACATGACAAATTTCTACTTTAATGATGTGTACCTGCCTTGGATGCTGATAGTGATGCAACAAAGTTAGAAGAAATAATGTTGGTGAGTAACATCAGACATTCATTGATCTTTTTAAACATGTAAGTGTGCATACAGTTGATGGATATGTAGCATAACTGTATTTTCTCTCTAGAGGTTTTGTTTACATTAATCATCAGTCACGATAACTTATCACATTGAAACAAATCAGGCACAAAATGTCAATTTGTTGTATCTGCTGCAGAATAGACTGTGAGCTAACACTGCTTTGCAGATGAATGTATCATTAACATGGATCTGGAATTTACTTCAGGTGGAGAATGGAGTAGATATGACATCAGGGAGCACACATTGAGTCCACTAACTGAGTCTCTTAATGGTTAAGAACATTTTTCAATGAACACTGTGTTTTTTAGTTGAAAAAAAAAACCTGTCCTCCTCTTACCTGGCTTTTTTTTAGAATGCTCCCCACCTCGGAAACAAACCTCCCTCACAGACCCGTCACCCCCCTGATCCTCACTCAGAATCTCCCTTGTACACTATCAGTGTTATAAATAAAATAGTTAAACATTTCTTTGGTCTCCTGGTTTGCATTGTGGGTCCTGTTCTGCCTTACGCTCTGAAACATTACATCGCCATAATTCAGCAATGAAGTTGGTGAATAAAATCTTATGATAAATGAGGGCTACAAGGCTGACAAGGCAAACAGTGATATTTAACCCTCTGAAACCTGGACCAACATCACTGTTATTGTGCTGCTAAAAGACAGCTTTTACAAATATTTAACCCATTTAACCTTGAGCAATAAAGTTCCTTTTTTTCAAAATAAGGGAAAAAAGGCAATGAGCAACATAAACAAGACATTAGGAAATCTGGAGGACTAGGGAATTATCATAGGTTTTTTTTAAATAAGGAAAACTATATATATGTATATATTATTATTATTATTATTATTATTATTATTATTATTATTATTATTATTATCATTATTATTATTATTATTAAAATGTATAATTATGTAACAGAATTGTTACAGTTATTAAGCACTTCTTACGGGCCATATCCTTGCTTGTGTTATGTCTTTTTTTTCTTTTTTTTCCCTCATTTTTGGGTTAATTCTTCTTTCCTTGCTCTTTGCCTTCTTGCCGTTATGGAGGAAATCAAGCCAATTTGCTCTGGTTTCTAAAGGTTGACTAAATCTTTCAGGAAAAGAATGTGGTTTGCTTTAGCTTTTCATGTATTCATTCCAATATAAATAAATGATGACGACTGTAAAATCTGCAGCTTATTGGCCTGTTGGAACAGTTTACAGCACTGGTGTCATCTCTGAAACCTGAGCAGAGGATGGTTTATGAGGGATTTATCATCTGGACTCAGATCATTTTGGGTTATTTGTTTTAATTGGACACATTAAGAGGGGGAGAACTCTTGTCATATTCCTGCCTTCTCCCTTTGCAGTGTAAGCAGGGAGAGTTGAAGAGGAGCTGGGAGATAAAAGAGGAGCGGAGGGTGGGATCGAGACGGCCGTCCGCTGAGGATCGGACTCCCCCATTCAATCTGTGCAATCTCCACGACAGCGAGAAATAGATTGCTTTTTAAAATAGATTGCTTAGCTCCCTATCTTGGAGCCACTGATGTGGATTACATTTCATAGTGGCCCTTGTTTAAATGAGTGCCGGCGTTTGATAGCAGAGCCACTTACCCTGCTGTTATTAAGGCTACAATACTGTTAGTATAGCCCTCATGCACTATTTGGAGTCTGCAAAGAGAGGGAAAGAGAAACATTATAGACACATTAGGGGAGGTTTGTAGAGCATCCTTCTATGGATGAGAGAGATACAGTGTCTAGCTAATAATTGCAAGGTATTTTGTGTATATAAGCTCCACTGAGTCCCTCATTTGAGTAAATATTAACAATCTGAAACCTGGAGTGACGTCACTTGTTATATATTTTTTTATTTTTATATATATTTTCTATGTTTTTTGTGTATTATAGTTGGTATGTTTTTTGTATGACACAATGTATATCTATATATTAAATTATTATTTAATAATAATAAATAAATTTGGGGTTAGCAGGGCATTTATTGAATATTTGATTATACATTTTTTCATCAGATACAGAAAGAACAAAGGACCAGCTAAAATGCAAATATTTATACTTATATTTACACATGTAGTGTGTTGGATTATGTAATTATTTATTGACGTATTTTTAAAAAATACTGTTCCTGTGATTAGTCATGACTGTTCACAATTCAATGTAAGATGGTGTCTTGCAGTGTAACTCATCCGATGAAAGAGCTGTGTTGCTCGAAACATCATGACTACTTCGGTGCAGTAAATACGTGAACACTGTATCCTTGCTGTGTGTAAGCCATTTTGACTCATAAATACATATTTAAAATTTTTTCAAAAAACTTTTAGAATTATTAAGCACCTTTTCCAAGTCTTTTTTTTTTTTTTTTACTTTTTGAACAATTTTCTTCCTTTTATATAATTGAATTTATAATTTCCAGTTTTTTTGTACTTTTCACGTTATTATTTATTCTTTTATTTTTATTTTTTTCGCTATTTTTGGGTAGTTTCTTTTTTCTGTTGCTTATTGCCTTCTTCCAATGCTTTTCAAAGAAATTGTGCCGATTTGCTTCAGGTTCAAAGGTTTCAATGCTTGTGATAGACATCTGAAGGCAGCACAAGAACAAAGATGTCACCCCAGGTTTCAAGGGGTTAATCTGGAGGCAGAAAGGAGGGATCAGAGTAGGGAAAGCAAAAGGGAAAGCCAGCTTTTGTCTCAGGAAGAGAGGAAATGCAGCACATTTCCAATTGATTAATACTGCAGACAGGGCTTGGTGGAACCACATTATGCTGCTGGTTGGTTGGTGGGTTGGGCAAGGAGGGGGGAGGAGGACAACAAGAGCCAGAATTGTTATCACGACTCAGTGAGGGGAAGAAAGCGGCTCAGGAGACACTTTAAGCTTCCTCTGCCTCAGTGTTCCAGTTCTGACGCCGGCTCGTCACTGAGCACGATGCTGGGCTTTCTCTACAACGAAGAGAGTAATGCTTTATTCCACAGAGAGGCTGACACGGAATGGAGGGAAAAAAAACAGCATTATATTCAAATGAAAAAAAGTAAAGATTTGAATGATAATTGATGATAATCTTTTCATTTTCACTGTCATTGTAGTGCCTACATCAGTATTTTTGCTCATCGTGACGTCATTTCTTAGTATTCCATAATATTTTCAAATGTTTCATTTTCCCTAAATTCATTTCAACCTAAACTAAAAGATTATGTAAGTAGATAAAACATAATAATTGATAATTATTGTGTAGACATTTTTTTCATCAGATTAAAAAAAAAACAAACACATTGTTTAAAAACATTTTTAAATGTAGAAACAAAAGCAATATATTTCCTAACACTACCCAAGTTGAATTATGATTATTTTGTTTTTCATATATGCTTATTTTTATGAGCAGAGTGAAAAGGTGTTGAGATGGATTCAGCAGGAGCTGTGGCTTGGTCATAGACAAAACTGAGAGTGTACAAGTTGATGGAACTGAAGTCAAAAACCTGAGCTTTAGATGGCAAAGAGAATGAATATTCTAGCTGTTATAGTTTTTATTTTAGATCCATATATATCCAGGGTAATGGGAATAATCTCCTGTGGCCATGACACGGGAAAATTCCCAAGAAAATTATTATTGTCATAATTATGGCGAAATACTACATTTTCACCACACTTAAGATGAGGTAACATGAGGCAATGAAGTGATTATATGACAGACAGAAGCCACAGCTTTGTTGTTGTAAAAAGAATGCATGCTGTAGCTATTATGTTTTTTATTTTAGATCAATAATAAAAGAATCATGCAAACAGCGATCTCCTGCAACCATAACTGTGAAAAACTGGCATCATTATGGCAAGATATTACGTTTACACCACACAAAAGGTAAGGTAACGTCAGGTCATGATGTAGTGACAGATAGACAGAAGCCTTAGCTTTCTGCTGCAAAGAGAATGAATGAATGCTCTAGCTTTTATGGTTCTTATTTTACATCTATTTAGACAGGGCGGGTCCATTTTTAAAGGGTTAAAGAACTGGACTGAAGGGTCTAAATGAAGCATTTTGACATCAAGTTTTAAAGAAAATGTGCTGCTATATGTTACTTGCACATTTGCATGACGTTCTTGTATTGCACAGAACTCACAGAACTGTACTGTATATAAACCACACACACACACACACACACACACACACTTATTTTAATTCTGTTTTCTCAATGTCCTACCCTGTCCCCACTTTTATTGTATGTCTTTGTGTCACTTTGATCTCTTTTGTCTGTTTATGTGTACCTGCATTTGCCTTCACGTCACCTGTCATCACCGTATTTCACAATAAAGGATGTTTACCCTCAAAAAGGAAAGAAATGACTCAAAAAAACATACAAAATAATTAGTAAAAAATACAAGAAAATGAATAATCTACTAATTTCTTGCAATTTGTGGAACACTTCCTATCACATTGCTCATTGCCTATTTTCCTATGTTGAGACGGTTTAAATATGTACTTATGGAAGGCATCTGAATGCAGCGCGAGAAAAGTCATGTTTCGGGTTTCAAAGGGTTAAGGAGGTAACAGTGGAGGAAGTGAACCTATTTTTAAAATAGTTACTCTTATGACCAAAGGCCAACTTGACCAAAGGGGGACAGAATTACTTCACCTAACAACAGTGATGGGTTGAGATAATGTAATATTTCAGCTTGCAGAAAAGTTGAGCGAACTTTCTGGAAAAGCAAATCACTTGAATATTAAAAAGGTTATGCCAACTTAACATTTTCAGCTGTGTGCAAGTTGTGTTAAGGCCACTAACATCCGCTAATATCTGGCTTTTTTTAGTTCAGCTCTCTGGTACAGAGGAAGAAGATGTATCCTTTGTTGGTTTGGTTGTGCACATGGGATTTTACAAGAATATATAATTAAATAGACTTATCTTTTAATGGTCCACTTTGTAAGGTTTAGGGGTAAATATTGGCAGAAATGGAAAATAATACAATAAGTTTGTTTTCTTCAGTGTATAATCACCTGAAATTGAATTGTTGTGTTCTCCATACCTTAGAAGTCATCTACATAGGGAGCAGGTCCCTAGTTTATTGAGATCAACATGTTGCACCACCGTGTTTCTACAGTAGCCCAGAACAGACAAACCAAATGCTGGCTCCAGATTCAGCCAATTGCGTTTTTGCAGCAGCCAACATAGTAAACAGCCCAACTACAATGAGCAGCACCAGAGTTAGGTAAGAGTGCTTTATTCAGTGTTTGTAGCACTTAAAATAACCATATCCGTTTGTTTTGGAAAAGAAGTGACTGTAAGGGATAATTCAGCTTTCTGTGAAAACCTTCTGACCCTCTGGATCTTGCATTATCAGAGAAAAAAAATGACTTCACATGAGCATGTGTTGCACTGGCCGCCAGCAGGGACATGCTAAATTTCATCAGAAATACACAGATTTTATGCTAAAATGGGTTTTTTGAGTTTTTGATCAGTTTAAATCATAAGGTGTCTTTGTTTTTGAGAGGAAGAGAGCATCACGGTAAAAAACTCCTGAATCAGAAAAAAATCAGCATGCATTAACCTATGAGAGAAAAGGGGTTGTGGGTGAGCAGCCCTCCACATGATGTTGAAGATTCACTGATTTGTAATGCAGAACTGCTTTATTTGTTAGATAGTTTGTGGCCATTTTAATCATCTGATCTGTTTGTTATGGAGAGAAAGAGACCTCTGTGGATTTGGCTGGTTGCAATCTGCAATTCACTGCAAGATGCCACTAAATCCCCCTGAATTTTTCACACTTCACCCTTAAGATTTGTATGATTGCTCTATTGCATTCTGTGCAGAACCCTGAGAAAAAAAAATGCACATAAAGAAAAGAAATCCAATTAGGTAACAACTGAAGAGTAAAATAAAACCTACAAAAAACAATAAATCCCATTTTTTCATCAACTTAAAGAATATGAATATAAGAAAATCAGATACTTTAATGAAAATAAAGTAGCCAGTCAGGTGGTGTTTGAGACTTTAGAATGGAACATGGGCCTGTTTCAGTACTTCCAGCATTTCAGTCCAAATGTGTTTGGTTGAAATGTACCTCTGCGGTTTGATATTTTTCTTGATGAATGCATTTACATGTTAAAAAAGTGCACATTGTATGTTTCTTGACAGATATTTTGTCTTTGATTTGAAGCTCCTCGGTGTGCTGTGTTACATTACACCCAGTTGAGTCCACAGAGAAAGCAAAGTAAAGATGATGCATAATTAATTGGTACAAAAGCTGAATATTTCCTGTGGCGTTTCTGGCAAATGAGCCTGGGTCCTATCCCTCCCATCATTATCGTCAATTTCCCTTAATAGTGTGCTTAATAAGTAATGAGTTGCCTGAAAACAGAGTGAACCAATAGCTCCAGAGCCTCCACCAGGATTTAAACTCCTCCCTCATGATGTCAGTAACACACTGCAACATCCCAAAAAATCTATAACAGAAATTTTAGCCACTGAATGATCTGATTTTTTTTTCCCTGTATGTGAACAAAGAAGGTATTCTTGACTGGAATTTTACACCAAATGTAATGCTGCTGGCTCATGGATCAATTAGGACATAATCCTTGAGAACAAATGTAAAATGAAAAAAAAAAAAAAGATATTGTTAAATATCCTGCATCTGTGGATACGCTGATTTCTAATGAGAAACTGGATCGTGGCTGGCTACACTGTGTGTGTTTTCAGTCCAGCAGGGTTGCTTTTGGGATTCTAATTACTGCGGTTTTAACAGGATTACAAGAGATAAAATGTACTAAGACGCTTGGGGTGTTTGCGGGCTAAATTAAATAGGATGTAAAATGGTAGTGTGCTGCGTGGTGATAAGAGGATGTAAATAGGCACCGACAGTAGATCAGTTATCGGGTGTGAATAACAATGGTGTGAAGCTCAGCCTGTCCTCTTGATTCCTGTGCTGGCTGTGGGTTGGAGAGGTCTCGTCTACTTTAGTATCTTACAGAGTCAGAAATATAAGGTAGTGAGACGGTTTACATGTGTGGAAGACTCATCCTACACTTCAGTGTCTCTCAAATCAGGGTACACATACGAATATGGGTAGTACTTTTTTTTTTTGTTTTTTTAATCATGCATAGTACCACAAATCATCATATACTGCCCTCAGGGCGGCAACAGTATAAAGTGATGAAGGGATGATATTTTTAAAGGTCAACAAGTAAGCTGGCATTGCACTGGTTCCCACTTCAAAAACCCTCTGGGATTTTTGAATGGGATTTTAAGGTATTATGAAATGGGCAGAAGCAAAAAGCTATTGTTAGACTATAAACAAACTGCATTGTGGTCGCACCACTTAAACGTCACCACCCCGAATCGTTCAATTTCTGATTTGATTTATTAATTCTCCCTGTTAACGTGACCTGATCTAGCTCATGATCATGCCAGTCACACATCTTTTTCAAAGATGAATGAAAAAGGGTGTGTCCGTCGTGATGATGTCTAACGTCCCTGACAAACATTCTCATATAGCTACTTGTTGGAAACCATGTTTTTTAAGACACATAAAACCTTGAAAGTTCAAAAATTGTTTTTATACGGACGTATTTTATGTTGCAGAACAAACCATCTAATTATCTTTAGCCTGTTTTAACCACAGACCTTATTTAAGGACTCATTATATTCACCACTCTGATTCCGATGATGCCTAAAGTCTGATGGGGAGCAGGAAGTGAAAAACAGCGGCTGGGAATTGTTTGGTACGAAGGAAAGTGAATACACTAAAGCCAGATGGACCTGCACATGGCAGCTATCATCAGAACATTTCTAGACACATTGGATATGATTCCTACAAAAGGGATTTTCCCCACAGTTTGACCGATTTGCCTGATGTGGAGGCGATTGACATTGCAAATAACTCAGTCCTGCAGACTTACTACACAGCTAGCCAAATAATGGCGTAGAAGAGTCTTGAGGCTTATAGCTATTTTGTGTGTGGCTGGGTCATCGACATCAGGTCGAAATCATCTTGTTTTTTGCCCGGATAAGTAAGTTTGATTGAGAGTCACTGTCTTTTTATGTTGCTATTTCAACTTTAAAGTAACTGTACATGGATGCAGCACGAGCATCAGGCTGTGTGCTTGCTGACTAACTGTAGCTACTTTTCTACATTGTTCTGTTAGGACAGTCGGACTGCTCTGACTCTGCTCCTCCAGACTTTGGACAGAGGTTTTTATTCCATCTCTGCTACCGTTTCTTAATTCCTTTTTTTTCAATTTCTTGCCTTTATGTGTCACTACTTTCGAGACTCGAAAGTAGCTCTTTTTTCCCCAGATTTGACCAGTTGGCACAGTCGATAGCAGCATTTTATAGTGCAGAAATCACTTCCTGCCCCAATCTGCAGAAATGTGACATCATATGCAAACATCCTATAGCTCGGGCTGTGGCAGGGTCGCTGGTTCAAGTCCCCAAACAGACCAAATACAGAGTGTGGACTGGTAGCTGAAGAGTTGCCAGTTCATGCTCCTGGGCATGTGCTCAATGTGCCCTTGTGCAAGGCACTGAAGTCCCAACTGTCTATGCAACCTTACCTCTGACATCTTTCCATTAATGCATCTTTACAGGTTTTGTTTGTGCATGTGTATGTATTCCCAACCTGTTCTCATTCCAGACTCCAGTAAATACCGCCAGTGACAGTGCTTTTGGCGTTAGATCACAATGCCAAAAGCAACCCCTTTCATCCACAGGAAACTCTGCTGAACAGGATCAAGTGAGAATGCAGTGCTGCTATATGCCAGGAGACAACCGGACGGCACCTGTGGGGTCTGCATGATATGTCACACAATTGTGTCAGGTTGAAATGCTGCTGGTAACAACGTAATATAAAGACCGTGAAGGCACCTATTGGGCTATGGTAGGAGCTTTGATAGGTTCAACAAACCCTGGACTTTTTTGCAGGAGTCCAGTGTTCAGTGTTCAGTGTGTGCGTTTGTTGATGTGCCAGCAATGACTGGCATGTGCCGCATCATCCCACCATGCTGTTGGCAATGTAAATAGCTGACACAGAAAAATACCTAAAACATAATAGGCAAGAGTGGCAACATATAACAAACTGCAAAGCAGCAAGACGTAAAGACGTGGGATCACAACTGTGGCGATTCTGGCCTGTTTGTGTGTAATATGTAGAAATAAGAACAGAGAAAAAGTTAAATGCAACTGCAAATCAGTCTTGGCATTAGAGTATGAAGACAAATTGGTTCACCATGAATTTAGTGATGGATTCTAAATATTTGAAAAGTAGCATTTCGGTATTTTCAAATTTTAAGGTTGTTGTTTAGTAAATCAGATAATACAGCATTGTGTTATACAACTTTTTTTTCATGCCAAAATTGTTTTCGCTGGAAAAATCTCTCAAGGGGGGTACATTTTTAAAAAAAGCTCTAGAAGTTTTGTAAAATTATACTTAACTTATGTTTAATTATGTTTAAATATTTGTTTATAAGGCCTGTGGCCCTTTAAAATAGGTATTATCAGACAATTAGAAAGAATTTTCTTTAACTTAAAAACAGTGAGTGTCCAGGCTACCTTCAAATTTTAAGCTGACTGAATTTGAGAAGACACCTTGAGATAATTTTGTAATGATTCAACTTATCTTCTCAATTTCAGCCAACTTAAAAAAAAATCAAGGCAGCCTGGACACAAACTTTTTAAAGTTAAAACAAATGGTTTTGTGTCACAGTGGAACATGATCAGTCAGCCCTCCTTTTAATCATCAGATTATCCATTCTCAATGAATTAATTGATTTTTAGTCCACTCTTATTAACCATGCAAATACTCTGCCCCCCTAATTTCTCATTTTCTCCATTATTTTATTTTAGTTACACCATATGTAACATTTTGGAAGTTACCTATCTCACTTCAGATTGAAAAACGACTCTGTGGCTTTTGAGTGTTGAGAAGAAGTGAAGCAGAAGTTGAAAGCCCAGACAGGCTCCTTCTAAATGCTCTGGCAAAACTCTCCAGTGAAAGAGCAGAGTGGAGGAGAAGATGGGTTTTAGTTGTTTTTTTTAATCTTTGGGTTTGTCCCTGGGGTCGTTTGGAAAGGCCTCTAGAGTGAGATCCAGGCGCTTTTTAAAGTGGAGGCAGAAAAATTTTTAGGCAGCAGTCCACAGCCGATCCTCCGTCTGAGGAGGATGTGTTCAGGGTTGCGACTTTTACATCAACAGGCCTGTCTCTGGATTTGTTCGAAGGAGGAATAAATAAATGTAATCCACTGTTGTCCAGGTTTTCATCAAGAAATATAGAATTTTGAGTCTCACCTCTCATTTCATCTTGAAATTTCAAATTTCTAAAACAGGCCTCACAACAAAGACCTCTATGCACATAAATATTTTATTATGTTAATCAAAGCTTCATTTCACATTTCAATTTCGAAAGAGGGATTTATTCATATTCACAGCCACATTTTCTTGACAGAAATAAGGCACACTTACAGGGGGAAATAACATCACCGCTGTTGTTGAAATGATTGAAATGCATGCAGCATTTGTCCCTGGTTAGCTTTAAAACAATCATCATCATCATCATCATCATCATCACCATCATCACCACCATCATCATCAGCAGCAGCAGCATGCCATTAGTACAGAACAGCATACATTAGTGCACAACCACAACAGCTCTCAGACTGCAGAGACAGACGTGGAGAAATGGCATTCACAGGAGATAACCAGCAGTTTCGAACATCT